>NC_056739.1:874787324-875059824 GCF_019279795.1 Protopterus annectens | reverse complement strand
ATATTGCTGTACATGTCTTCCATACTTAAAACTTCCATAGCTTAGAACACAAGGCCAGTTATGCATATGATGCAGTAGTTCCCAGGGTCAGTAGAGGTTCCTCCTCATTGGTGTGGGACCACTGTGTATGTATGGCACTGTTCAGGTACATATCCTGTAGTATGGCCAGGGTTTAATATCAGTCTGTAATGTGGTGCTATGTCCTCTAGGGTGAATGTATCACACATCCAGGGATACCATTTTGTAACAGTGATGCTGTGTGTTCTGCAATGTTGAGGGTGGCCCTCACCTGGACATGTGAGATGATAGGGAGGTAACATTCATCTGTGATAACTAATTCCACTTGTGTAGGAGAATGGGGGGGGGATACCTGCACCTAAACTGTCTGCAACAATATTGCCAATATCTGTGCATTTGGTGAATGTGAAGCATCTTACCACTGCTGACCACAGATGCCTTGCCTTCATGTGAATCTGCTCTGTGCTGCAGTAGCCTCCTGCTATTGTTATACAATGTGCCTGTATCTGTAGTCCACTGGACAGGATAAATAAGTGGTGTGCATACAGTCTGGGTTAGATATGTGTGTGCACATTACATGCACTATGTGGGATGTCTGTGGTAAGCTTTTGCAAAGGGGCCAGCAGTGTGTGTTGTGGCTTCCACTGGCCCAGTGGGCTGCATGGATAGCATCACAGTCCTAACTAGTGAATAACTGTGTAATTACATACATACATAGCAAGGTAGTGTACTGTGCTTGTGGTGTTGTTGGGATATGTATATCCAGGCTGAGTAATGTGTGTCCACATCACAGTGTTGGATGGCAACACATACAGTATGTTGGGATGAACACCTAGAGTGTTTCAGAAGTGTTGCCTGTGCAGAAATATCTGGCCATTACCTGCACATCCCCCACAACACACACACATGCAACATATGGCAGAAGTAGTATAGCAGTACGCATAGGTTCATACTAGGCTATTTGCCCTAGGGCATTGATAAGCCTAGCCAGAATGTGTTTGTCTTTTGCCACCCAATTAAAATGTATTTTGCTATGCCCTTTTCCGAGGTTAGTATACTGTGCCTCTGTCTAACAGTGACATAGAAATGATACCCGGGGTACAACTGTGATCTCCCAGCCACTCATCCAGATTCCTATGGAAGAGAGTCAATGAGGGACTCTGCCTAACCTGTACTGTGAGTTCATTACAGAGTGAAGGGAGCCTCTGGGTTATGAATCTGTCCCTCCAGCATGTTCTATTTATTTCAGTGCTAAGGTTCAGGTCTCTTGAGCATGTGGCCTTATGGGATTTTGATTTCCTGAGGTGCAGCATGTCCATTACTTCTGGGTTGGACATGGCAGTATACGTCAGGCACAGATTGCCTCTGAACAGGCAGTATGCCACTGAGTCCAGCTGGATTTTCTTTAACCGGGCAGCATATGGCATCTGTTTGAGCCCTTTGATCCTCTTGATGAGGTACTGTTGGGGTTTTTCCAGTTGCTGTAGGTGTCTGGTTACGCAGACAGTCGCCCATGGGTTCTCGTGGGGGCATCCATGGCCGTACTGCCTCTGGCCGACGTGCCCAAGGAGGTATGTCAACCTCCACTATGTTTCGGACTGTTATGCAGGCACAGGTGCGTATGGAAAGGTACACCAGACAGGGTCTGAGGGAGCTGACAGCATGTTGCACAGCCATGACAGATGGCATGCGTGACATTGCGAATGCTATTCGTAATTTCACAGATGTCGTTGACAGACGTTGTGGGGACATACAACAGCTGCTCCACAACCAGATGTCCATTGGCCAGGGCGATGGTGTGCGTTTGCGGCATCAATGTGGCTGTATGCCGGCAACAGCACCAGCTGGCAGTCGCCGACGACAACAGGCCCACTCACGCACCTCAAGTGCCAGCAGCAGCCCCAGCAATGCTGGGTTAGTGCTGTCATCAGGACGCCCCAGGAGACCATGTGCACGTGGCTCTGGACAGTCCCAACAGGGAACTGTGTCCAGTCAACACACACCCGCTTCCGATGACAGTACCCAGTCTGGGTTAGTACCAGATACGGTCCATAGCACCCCTGCCAGGCTCAGGTACCATGTCCGTGCCCACAGACACTGATCTGGATGACCTGACAGGTGCAGTCTGTGGCTGTCCACAAAACCATGTACATGGCAGCCATTATGTGGGACTGTGTGCGTGCTTACACACATGCAGAAATTTAACACCTAGGGCAAACACTTACACACACACACTGCACCAACACTGGTCCACCCTGTACTGCTGCCCCTCACAAACACACATACACACACATGTCAATTGGCGGTACCAGTGGCTGGCTTGGGCATACCTAACCCACACCCTGTGCATATGAAGACACTGTACCACCTCCTGCATACTACAACATCAGTGCAGGAAAAGGTAAACACATTGCTGATGCACAGGGTGACTGCATAGATGTGTATAAGTAGTAACATGTTGGTAACTGTTCACTGTTCCACTATGATTGTGTGTATATCCCAGCATTCCTGCTGCAGTAACTGTATGAATGTCCTGAATTGTTATCTGTACCCATACTACTTACCAAAGTGTACCAGCTGCACACCATCACATGCTACCATTGACTATGGGAATGTGCATCATGTGCTGTATTGTAGATTCAGCTATATGTATCTGTTCTGTCACACATGCATTTACACACACCCTGCTACCCCCACACATGCACATGCTCACCTGCCATTTCCATTATTTATTACCCTACATGAGTAGCTGTCGACACATGACAGGTACACATTTGAAAAGTGCACTATTTGGATTACTACCGATTTCCTCCTCTCTACCTGTACTCACAGGGTGCAGGCAACCTCATTTGTTTAAAAGTGTAATGTGCATCAGGTACTGTGGTTCCCTGATTGCCACATCCAACATGTTTTCCATATGGAAATGCACACACAGAAACGTCCCACATCCACACACTTGCCACATTCAGGTTTCAAAACACTATCTAGGTATGTTCTGGTACATGTGCGTGTTACAGTAGCATGTAGCACTATACTGAGTACTGGCAGTTGTCTGTTGTCATGTTGTTTGTATAGGGTGCTGTCAACATCACTGTTAAGGGAAATGTGCACTCTGCAGTGCGTAGCCCCATTTGGCAAAAGCCACATCCCACCCCCAGCATTGTGCACACACACTAACCCCACTCACACTAAAACACATACTTTCCATTTGCAAGATTCAAACCCCTACCTAACTGTGTTATGACACTAGAGACAGACACATTAGCAGAGTGCGCTATTTGCATTAGTGGGAGAAATCCTTTCTAATGCTGTACTTAGAGGGTGCTGACATCATCTGTGTTTAGGAAGAGGGATGTGCACCCTGTAGTGTGTTCTCCCAGTTGGCAAAAGGCACTTTTCCCTCACAGCATTATGCACACACACAAATCCCACTCACACTAACTCACATACATTCCCTTTGCAGGATTCAAACCCCTATCTAACTATGTTATGACACTAGAGACAGACGCATTAGAAGAGCGCGCTATACGAATTACTGGGGAGCTTTAATTCAGGTAATATAGTTATAGAGTGCTGACATCATCAGTGTTTCAAAAGGGGAATCTGCATCCTGTAGTGTACTGTCACAGTTGCTAATAGGGGCATTTCCCACACACACATAGATGTGTTTGAGGTTTGCATATGTGGGGGATCCAGTACTCCAGTGTGATTAGTATATGGTTCGATTGCAACAATGAGGGATATACTTCAAGTGTTGAGCATTTTGTACTCATGTTTGTGATGATCAGGTCTAGTATATTTTCCCTTCTTGTGGGAATGTTGACTACTTGTTCCATAGCTAAAGAGTTTCTGAACTATGGGAACCGTAGAGCTTGGGTATTGTGGCTTGAGTAATGTTCGCAGTCTATGTTTGGGTAGTTGAAGTCACCCAGTATGATGGTGTTTGCAGAGAAATCTATACTCTCCTGTGTCGTCATGCAGGTTGTGTGGGATTCCTGAGTTTGAGAGGGTGATGTAAGAGCTCCTCTGTGTCTCTTTCCATGTGGTCCAGGGAGGTACGTCTCAGGTTGTTCACACCAGCATGGACAATGACTGCCTCATACTTGTACTTGCTGTGGAGTGACCTGAGTGCTTGTGTTATGTGGCACATTCTATCACCCGACAGGTAGCTAAATGTGACCCTCACCTTGCTTAGTCTGGAGAGCGGACGCCAGTGTGTCTGACTATGGCATCACCTATTATAGGTGTGTCACACATTGTGTTTGGCCTTATGGGCTGTGCCTGTTAAGAACACTGACTTTGTGAGGTCTGTGTTGCTTGAGATATGTGTTCATGTGGGATGCAGCGTGTCTGGCCATGTCATTTCTGTCCGTGGTCTGGTAAGTATCACCTTTGGTGACATAGGTATTCATATGTCAGCTGGTGAGCATTTGCAGTGTTACCTACTGAAAGTGGTACAGCTTGTTTGTTGTACAATGGACTACATGCAGCCCTGCTTACAGTAGCTATGTTTGCATGCATGTTTTCTTGCAGTTACCCTGGAATACTGATCCGACCTGCCATGCAGAGTTACACAGCTTCTGTGGACTCCTAGTGACATCTGCATAGCTTACTATATGTATGTTCATGTCTCACTTGACAGAATGTCACTGTTTCTCCTGTGCACATGTACATTGCCTGTGACACTTTGCATATGACTTACCTGGCATCTGTCCACGTGAGCAGTCATATATGCCACTGCAGGACTCTAAACCTGATGATGCACACACTCGAAACATTCCTCAGCATGGAGAACATCGCTATCTGTGCAGTAACAGATACCGGATTCAGGGCTACCAACAGCACCCCAGCACTACCAAGTTATACCTCATACCATGCTTTTCAGACCCAAAACTTGCAGAAAACCTTAAAAGGAGAGGGGATGTATTGATATTCATCCAAGATACCCACACCTCCAGGTTGGTGGCAAAGCACCAAACATCAGAGACTATCCATATGCAAGTAACAATGGGTAAAACTGCCTTCCAGGTTATAGCCTGCTACAGACCACCCTCACAAACACAAGAACCGCACTTGGCCTTCCTGAAAACAGTTGGAAATATGTAAGTCTGTCCATACACCATTATATTGGGTGAGTTAAACTACCCAAACATAGACTGGGAGCATGACTGTAGCTCCAACACCCTAGCCCAAAGATTACTGGAATTTATATACCAAAATGCTATGGAACAACTTGTTACCACTCACACAAGAGGGGAAAACATACTGAACCTGATCATCACCAACATGGGGACTCTATGCTCCAGACCAGAAGTGTATCCCTCACTGGTAAGATCAGACCATAAACTAATCTCACTGGATATTCACATCCCAAGGCCACCCCCCTGCACAGAAGAATTCAGTCAACAACTCATGTAAAGCATGTTCACACTCCTCATAAATGATGTGGAAACCTTCAAAGCCCCCAGGCCTGTTGAAAATATGGACCAGACTGCAGATACCTGTATAAAGGCATTCTATGGACACCTTCAGGAATGCATGGATCATGCAATCCCAAATAAAAGCAAGACCCAATCCTCCAAAGGCAGACGTCCTGTGTGGTGGACACCAGCCATAAACAAACTATACAATAGAAGGATGAAGCTACTAAATGATACAACAAACTCCCAAAATGTGAAAGCATCAGTGATGAGTATTAGAAGAAAACTACAGGCACTCATAAGATTGTCTAAGGCCATCTTTGAGAGAAGATTCCACAAGACACTGAGGATAATCACAAGGCTTTCTTTAGTTATGTTAGGAACCTGGGTGGTAATTCCCAGATATGCTCAGAGGTAGTCCAAGATGTCAAAAGAAACACCAAACACACAGACATTGCCAACATCCTAGTGGACAGGTTCACTGCTAACTTCTCCCCCCCTCCACACCAAAAGGGCAAATATTTCTCCCAGCAGAGTGCTGCCCCCCCTGACATCTCAGATGCTCAGGTAAGAGCTGCCCTCTCCAAAGCAATAAACACTGCATCAATGGGACCAGACAGTGTCCCAGGCTGTGTCCTACATGAACTCCAAGAAGAGCTACACCCAGACATAACACTACTGTTCAATCCCAGCCTTACTACACGATATGTGGCCAAAGAGTGGCGTACAGCAACAGTGGTCCCTCTACATTTAGGTGGTGCCTTAACGGATCCAGGACACTATCACCCCATAAGTCTGAATAGCTTGGTCTGCAAAGCTATGGCAAGGATCATCATGAACCTCATAAATATAGATATTGGGGACCTACAGACACTGCATCATACACAGTTTGGCTTTGTTAATGGCAGATCCTGCCTCTCAAACCTGTTTGATTTCTTTGAAACAGTCACCAAGGCCACTGTCAAGGGAAGGTGGTCTACACAGCCTACCTGGACCTAGCATAAGCCCTTGATACAATACCCCACTTGTGCATTCTAGGGAAGCTCACCAGTGTACATATTAACCCCTATGTCACTACATATATTGCACAGTGGCTCAAGGGCAGAACACACATGGTTAGAATTGCTGGAGCCATGTCAGCCTCAAAACCAGTTACAAGTGGTGTCCCACAAGGCTCAGCCCTGGGATCTGTCTTGTTCAGTATATATTTATCAGAGGTACAGGCCAACATAGAAGGACTGTGGCTGAGCAAGTCGCAGATGACTGCAAACTGGACGCCATAATCAACTCTCCAACCAACACACGCATCCTCCAAAAGGGCCTCTTAGAAACAGACAACTTGTGCCACAGCCATGGCCTCAAGCTGAATGCCAAAAGGTGTATAGTCATCCCCTTTAGCAAAAACAAAGTGACCACAAAGTACCACATATGTGTTAATCCATTAAGTACAGAAGAAGGAATTATGGACCTTGGGGCACACAAGTTGATACCATTCTCTCATTTGACAACCACATGGCCAAAGTGGTTAGAAAAACATTTTATATAGGCCACCTCATCATGGAGGGATTCACATGTAGATCAGGGGGGAACATTGTGCCTCTTTACTCATCCCTCATCATGCCCATGATTGACTACAATGCCCCTGTCGGCATGCACCTTACCAGACACCTGCAGTAACTGGAAAGACCACAAAAGTACCTCAACAAGAGGATCAAAGGGCTCAAACATATGCCACATACTGACTGGTTAAAGAAACAGCAGCTCTACTCAGTGGCATACTGCCTCTTCATAGGCAATCTGTGCCTGACATATAAAGCCATGTCAAACCCTGACTTAATGGTCATGCTGCACCTCAGAATATCCAAATCCCATCAAGCTACACACTGAAAAGACTTGAACCTCAGGAGTGATATACATAGGACATGCTGGAGGGGCACATTCATAACTCAGAGGCTCCCTTCACTCTGGAATAGTATCCCAATACAGGTTAGGCAGAGTCATTCAGTGACTGTCTTCAAGAGGAATATTAATGACTGGATGGGACATTGTAGGTTTACCCTGGGTATCACTTATGTGTCACTGTTAGACAGAGGCACAGTATACTAACCTTGGAAAAGGGCATAGCAAGATAGATTTACAATGCAGGTGAAAGCCGCACACATTCTGGCTAGGTTTATAAATGCCCTAGGGCAGATAGCCTAGTATGAACCTATGAACCTATGTATCTTGTTCACCATTGGCCCTATGTGCTGTTAATCACCAATGCAATCTCAATACTATGGTAGCATGTGCAAAGGTCAGTTGTCAGTCACCTCTATGGTACAGTTGTGGAATATGTGAGTCATGTAGTAATGTCACAGCTGCCACATGTACACAGTCAACCCTATCCCCTACCCATGGATGTACAACACATGTATGAGATGGAAACACATAGCCAAACTGTGGATTAAGCACTCTGAACCCAGTACTGGCATAACCTGTCAGGTGGCATGAAATACTACAGTGACTGCAATACCAGTCTGATGTAGACCTACACTGACAGCAATACAAGCACGGGAACACACCGGGCCATTCGTGGAGCCTAAGAATGGCATCCTGCCTGAGTGGCAGACACCTCTGCAGCTGGCACACAGGCATACGTTAGGCCTGAACACAGCACGCATAACACATAGCACACAAATCCTGTGTGCCAAACAAGCACAATCTGTACAGCTATACAACACTCCTGCTGCAGTTGTGTTAGGTACTTTTATTGTCCGGTACAGTGAGGTCATGCTCACCAGGCTGGACAAGGTGAAGGTCACAGTGATATGCTCATGGGGCACTATGGTCCACCACATAACACAAGCATACAGGTCAGTCAGATGCATGGACACATATGACTCAGTCATTGTCCATGCCACTACAGCTGACGTGTGATGTCCCTCACTGGAATACATGATAGGGAACATGGAAGGGCTCACTGAGCAAGTGGCACAGGCTGGTAGAACCCTGACCTTGGTTGGCATCATACCCTCACCAGGAATGCTGGCATATTACTGAATGCTAATGAATTATTGTAGCTACAAAAACCTAGCTGAAAGGTTCTTAGCATGCAGTCACTGCATTGCTATGGAACAACTTCTTACCACTCCCACAACAGGTGAAAACATGCAGCACCTGTTCATCAACAACATGTAGACTATATGCCCCAGACCAGGTGTGTATCCCTCACTACTAGGTTGATAGCATCTACATCTCACACTGTATATACACATCCCACATGCAGCACCTGCACAGAAGACCACAGTCATAATGTTACCCAGTGCAAATACCATGTATTCACATGTGGCAGTCATCACACATGGTAACTATTGAAGGTCACAGGTACATCTGTGTATTTGGCACACACATACATCATGTGTGCATTGCCATAACTGGTTTAATCGATGTCATGCATTATTGTGAGAAACAACCCGCACACATGGGCATTCTATGTGAGCAAAACACACGTGACATGTCTGGAATCAAAAGCCATATATAATTGTGCTATTGTTTAGAAAGGGGTATGTGCATCCTGTAGTGTGTTTTCCCAGTTGCCAAAAGGGATGTTCCTTTCATACAAACTTACACACACACTAACTCCCCTTCACACACACTTGCCACATTCAAACCCCTACCTAACTATGTTATGACACTAGAGACGGACGCATTAGCAGAGCGCGCTATTCGCATTACTGGGAGATTTCTTTTCTCCTGATATACTTATAGGGTGCTGACATCATCAGTGTTTAGAAAGGGGAATGGGCATCCTGTGGTGTGTTTTCACAGTTGCCAAAAGGGATGTTCCTTTCATACAAACTTACACACACACTAACCCCCCTTCACACACACTTGCCACTTGCTGGATTCAAACCCCTACCTATATGACACTAGAGACGGACGCATTAGCAGAGAGTGCTATTCACATTACTGGGAGATTTCTTTTCTCCTGATATACTTATAGGGTTCTGACATCATCGGTGTTTAGAAAGGGGAATGGGCATCCTGTGGTGTGTTTTCACAGTTGCCAAAAGGGATGTTCCTTTCATACACACTTACACACACACTAACCCCCTTCACACACACTTGCCACTTGCTAGATTCAAACCCCTACCTAACTATGTTATAACACTAGAGACGGATGCATTAGCAGAGCGCACTATTCGGATTACTGGGAGATTTCCTTTCTCCTGATATACTTATAGGGTGCTGACGTCATCAGTGTTTAGAAAGGGGAATGGACATCCTGTGGTGTGTTTTCACAGTTGCCAAAAGGGATGTTCCTTTCATACACACTTACACACACACTAACCCCCCTTCACACACACTTACACACACACTAACCCCCCTTCACACACACTTGCTAGATTCAAACTCCTACCTAACTATGTTATGACACTAGAGACAGACGCATTAGCAGAGCATGCTATTCGGATTACTGGGAGATTTCCTTTCTCCTGATATACTTATAGGGTGCTGACGTCATCAGTGTTTAGAAAGGGGAATGGGCATCCTGTGGTGTGTTTTCACAGTTGCCAAAAGGGATGTTCCTTTCACACACACTTACCACTTGCTAGATTCAAACTCCTACCTAACTATGTTATGACACTAGAGACGGACGCATTAGCAGGGCGCACTATTCGGATTACTGGGAGATTTCCTTTCTCCTGATATACTTATAGGGTGCTGACGTCATCAGTGTTTAGAAAGGGGAATGGGCATCCTGTGGTGTGTTTTCACAGTTGCCAAAAGGGATGTTCCTTTCATACACACTTACACACACACTAACCTCCCTTCACACACACTTGCCACTTGCTGGATTCAAACCCCTACCTAACTATGTTATGACACTGGAGACGGACGCATTAGCAGAGCATGCTATTCGGATTACTGGGAGATTTCCTTTCTCCTGATATACTTATAGGGTGCTCACATCATCAGTGTTTAGAAAAGGGAATGAGCATCCTGTGGTGTGTTTTCCCAGTTGCTAAATGGAACATTTCCCTCACACAGACTTGCACACAGACCAACCACAATCACCCACACACACACACTCTGGATAAGCTGTCATTCCCTAGGGCAAACAGCCTAGTGTTGGCCTCTACACCCATATGTTTAACTGTCATTTGCACATTATTTGGTGCTGATAGCAGTGTTTGCAGGTCTTTATTGCCATAACATTTCCTGTTTGTATGAACAACTTGTGTATCTGTGGAAGATGTTTGCATATGGGGGAAATCCACTATATCATGTATGTCTCTGTAGTCATTTAAGTGTGAGCACTGTTCAGATTGCTATAATGTTGTTGGTTACTGGAATAACATGTACATATACCAGATATATGTGGCAAAATGCTAAACTGATATTTGGATTGTGTGTGAGCATGCCCAGTTCAGCCTTCCCATGGCATGTTGTGTAAAAGATGTCTCATTTATCAAAGTGTGTGAGCATGCCCAGTGTGAGCTTTCCATATGTTGAACTCTGCAGCCCATCACATTTGTGGATGAGTGTGAACTTCAACAAATATCTCCTGTTTATGGTTGTGTGTTCTGTGTCATGTTGTGTAGTTACTGTACAAATGCTTTTTGTGTGAACACAACAGGGATTATACTGTGCCTGCAGGGTTTGCATGGGATACTTTGCATACAATTGTCAACATCCATTCATACTGACCTAACACGGTAGTACTGTATAGTGTAGTGGTTCAGTACTTTCACTGTGGTGGACAGTATCCTGGGCTTTAGTCCTATCACTGCTTTACATTTCCATAATGAGCACAACAGCCTGGTTAGGGTCCAGTTGTGCACATCTGACCATGTTGCATTATGTTCAGATATTAACTACTTACAACAGCCTCGTCCAACATCAGTAGTGTATTCCACAACATAGGTGTACATTGGCAAACACTACCGATGTGCCCTAGGCCATTTCTAATGCTAGTCAGAGAGTGTGTTTGTCCTTCAACACATTGTAAGTGTAGTTTGCCATGACATATGTCATGTTTAGTATACTGTGCCTCTGTCTACCCGTGACATAACAGTGATACCCAGGGTAGACCTACCATCTCCCATCCACTCATTAAGATTCCTGTTGAGGAGAATCAACGAGTGACTCTATGGATAACCTGTACTGGTAGTTTACTCATGCGTGGGGTGGCTTCTGTGTTATGGATAATGCAGTACAGCTTGTCCTATGTATGTCAGTGCTGGGGTTCAGGTCCCTCATGTGCATAGCTCACTGCCATTCAGATTGTACAAGGTGCAGCATGTTCCTTGATTCCAGCTTGGACATGGCTTTCTACATCAGGCACAGCTTGCGTCTGGGTGGCCAGCATGGCAGTGTGTGGAGTTGCACTCTTGTTTAATCAGGCAACACATTACATCTGTTCAAGCTCTGTGATACTCCTGGTGAGGTACTGTTGTGGACTTTACAGTTGATGGAGGTGTCTGCTGAGGTACACCCCACAGGGGCTGTTGTAGTCAATTGTAACGCTGATGAAGGATAACTGCAGAACCACAATGACCTCCCCTTATCTGGATGTCATAACCTTCATGATTAGGTTGGTATATGGATTGTTTCTGTTAACACTACAGCCACATGTTTGTCCAATGCAGGATATCTATCACCTTGTGTACCCAGGTCTGTCATTACATGTTAAGTATGTAATGGGTTAACACCTATGTGGTAATTGGTGGTCACTTACTGTATATCCACAGAGGTTGACTATACAGTTTTCTCCATTTAACTTGCTGACATGGCTATGGCACCAGTTGTCTGTTTCTATGTGGCCCTTTTGTGGGATGCTTGTGTCAGCTGGAGTGTCAGATATGTTGGGCAGTTTGTAGTCCTCTGCAAACATGTTCAGGCACAGTCCTTTCATGTTGGCCTGTACCTATGGGGCATATATACCAGACTGGGAAGGTCCCAGGAGCAAGCTTTGTGGGATACCTGTTATATGTCGTTTGTAGTTTGACATGGCTGCAGCATGTCTGACCGTGTCAGTTCTGTCGTTGGTCTGGTTTGCAACCCCTCTAGTGACATAGGGGTGTATATATAATCTGGTGATCATATCTATATTGAACACGTAGGGTATTGTATGGAAGGCTTTGCAGGGTCCAGCTACGCTATGTGGACTACATTGCCCTCATCAGTGACCTCAATTACTGTTTCAACTGAGTCACACATGTTTAGGGGCAGGGTCTGCACTTAATAAACCCACACTGGGTAGGGTCGGGTGTCAATAGATCCCCAATATCTTTATGTCTGCGGTACATGCTGATCCTTTTCCAGCTGCTGCAGAGACCAAGCTTTCAGGTTTCTGTGGTGGTTGTTTTTAGTATCCATTCAGGTGACACCTTTCTTGAGAACGACCACTGTTGTTGTACACTGCTCTTTGGGTACATATCCTGTGGTAAGGCTGACATAATGTCAGGGAGGCAGCAGTCTGCTGGGAAAGATATTTTGCATTATGGGGGGGGGGTTGCACTGCACCTGTCAGGATGTATGTTGCCAATACGTGTGTGTGTTTGGTATGTTGTTTGTAATATTTGTGTGATCCAGAGCATATCTGGGAATTCGCAACACGCTTCCTACCATCAGTTGCAGCAGCCTTGGGATTATCCTTAGTGTCCTGTACAATTTGTATCATAATAGATTCATAGGTTCATACTAGGCTATTCACCCTAGGGCATTTGTAAGCCTAGCCACAGTGTGTGTGGCTTTTGCCACCCCTTGCTATGTGAATATTATGGCCATTTATGATTTACTTAGCTGTGCCTCTGTCTGGACATGACACAGTAAAGACCCCCAGTGTACATCTACAATCATCCATCCATTTTCCCAACGTCCTGTTGAGTGTCAGTGAGGGGCTCTGCCTAACATATAGTGGTATTCTGTTCCAGGGTGTGGAGAGCCTCAGGGTTAGGTATCTGTCCCTCCAGCACATCCTATTTGATTATGTGTTGAGGTTGACATCTCTGACTCACACAGCTCCGATGGCTTTGAGTTTTCTGGGGTGGAGCATGTCCATTACTTCTGTGTTGGACATGGACTTGTACAACAGACATACAATGCCTCTGTGTAGGCAGTATGTGACTGCATTCAGCTGTGGTGTCTACAGCCAGGCAGCATATGACATATATTTGAGACCCTTTCTAACTCTTGGTGAGGTACCTTTGAGGTCTTTCTAACTGCTGCAGGTGCCAGGTAATGTACATCCCAAATGAGGCATTGTACTACATTATGGGTCTGATAAGGGAACAGTATAGGGGCACAATGACCTTTGTTGACGTAGATGTGAATCCTTTCATGATACAGTGTCCAATATAGACAGTCTTCCTAGCCAAATTGGCAATGTGACTGTCACATAACAGGTTACTGTCCACTTGTGTCACTAGGTCCCTGATTACTCCTTCCATACATAATGGTTTACCACCTATGTGGTAATTTGTGTGTACCTTGTTTTGTATTTGGTGGTACATTCATACTGTCCACTGTCTTCAGGTCAGCGGGGTGGGGTTCCTGTGTATGAGAGTGTGGTCTGTAGCATGCTACAGACTGTACAGCAGTCTTGCCTAGGGTTAGTTGCACATGGGTGGACTGCAATGATGTAAGCATTGTCAGTTAACTGGACATATAGGTGTCTGTGCTGAATATGGATACTCACCCTCCTTTTATGTTTTGTTCCAGGTTTTGTGGCCATAACACATGATATGTGGTATTACCTGGTAGTGCTGGTGTGCTGTCACGAGGCTTGCAGCAGGTTTCTATCACTGGACAGACATCGATGTTCTCCATACTGGGGAGGGCCTCAGGAGCATGCATATTGAGGTTTACACATCTGGCATTGATCAGCATTACCCTTCTGTTTCTTTCCAGTTTTGTTTTCTGTGGTGGTGGTTAGTCTTTACGGCCTTGCCTACAAAAGGATTTCTGTAGGTTGCAAAAGCCTTAGGCAATATCCAGACGCCCATGGGTAACAGGTGCAAGCCATCCCTGGAACAGCAGCATGTCTCACTATGGAGTCACCTATTACAACTGTATCAGGCATGTTGTTTCTCCTTCTGTCCTGTGACTGTTTGGCACACCAGCTTTGTGTACTATGTGTTACATGTGCTATGTCTGGAGGTTGTTTTATTGGGTGTCTGCTTTGGAGGCTTGTGTTGGTGTTGTGTGTTTGTAATTAGGGCCTCTGGGAATGTTTTTGTGTTTATGTGTTTGGTTTACAGTCATTGTAGGTCTATGTGGGACTGGGTTTGTGGTGTATGTGGTTACCTTGTCCTCCTGACTAGTTTTGACAGTACTGATTTGGGGTGCTCAGGCTCGGTTTGGCTACCTGGTTGCGTCTATCACATATATTTGTATTTATTGGGGTGAGTTGTTGTTGTGTGTGTACTTGGGACAGGTGTCACATTGCCTCTGGATTCACAGATTCTACTTGTTTTGCCTGGCCTTAGTGGATTGTATGTGTGGACACATTTTATTGCCATACTAGTGATCACTGATTAATTCACTTTTATGTTTGATCTATCATGTGGTAGCTTCCTCATTCTCTTCAATGGTTTAGTAATTGCTGGAGTCCAGCATGCCAGATGCCTGGGTGTATGGCATTGTGTCTTGTTGTTATTTGTGATTGCAGACTCCAAGCACTCTTGGCTGTGTTCATGGTATGCCTGTATAACATGTTCTGCAGTGTGTCCCATATTCTGGACTTGCACAGGGCCTTTCATGGATTCCACATTGGTTTGTAGGGGTGCAAGCTATGCTTTATACATGTGTTTCACTGTGGTATTCTGGCCAGGGACTGGGGTCAGGATGTGTAACTACAGTGTGATTACTCTATGGTCTGGTCTTACCAGTGAGGGATACACTTCTCATCTTGACATCCAGTACATATATTTCTGATTATCACATCCAGTATGCTTACCCCTCTTGTGGAAGTGTTGCATTTTGCATGTCCATTTTGTTTGATGGATTCTGGGAAACTGTCTACAAATGTGTCGGTGCTAGTATAATACAAAGAGTATAGTGACAAACGTCTCAAAAGCTGACTTCACACTTCTTCAGACTGAGATGGTATCCTTTAAGCCCACTGGGCCAGTGGAAACCACAACACACAATGGTGACTCCTTCACAGACGCTTTCTACGGACATCTCCAAGAAAGCATGGACCATGCAATCACAAATAAAACCAAGACCCTCTCCACCAAGGGAAAGTGGCCTGTCTGGTGGACCCCAGCCATAAACAAACTGTATAACAAATGAAGGATACTAATGCAAGACAGAGCTAAATCTCCTAAAGGGAAGGCAGCTGTGAGCAGCACTAGTAAAAAGCTACATTCTCTCATAAAGACATCCAAGGTCAACTTTGAGACAAAAATCACCAAAGACAATAAAGATAACCATAATGCCTTCTTCAGTTATGTCAGAAACCTGGGTGGGAACCCTCAGATATGCTCAGAGTTGGTACACAACAACATAAATTTCAGTGACCTGACAGATATTGGCAACATTCAGGCAGACAGGTTCAGTGCAATTTTCCCCCTCCCTCACCCTCAAAAGAAGATAGTTATCACAGCTGAATGTAACCTCACTGTCATCTCAGATGTCCATGTGAGAGCCGCACTCAGCAAAGACAAAAACACAGCATCAATGGGACCTGATGGTATCCCCAGTTGCATACGTGAACTCCAGAAGGAGCTAAACCCGTATATACAAATGCTATTTAACCTTAGCCTTGCTACAGGATATGTACCTGAACACTGGTGTACAGCAACAGTGGTCCCACTCCACAAAGGAGATGCCTCCACAGACCCTGGGACCTACCACCACACATGCTTAACCAGCCTTGTCTGCAAAGCTATGGAAAGAGTCATTATGGAGCTCTTAAACAGAGACATTGGTGACCTACAGACCCTTGATCCCACCCAGTTCAGCTTTGTACAGGGCAGATCCTGCCTTTTGCACCTAGTTGACTATTTTGAAACTGTCAGTAGGGCCATTGATGAGGGCTAAGCGGTCCACACAGCCTACCTGCACTTGGCTAAGGCCTTTGACACAATACCCCACTCAGGCATCATAGACAAGCTCAACAGCTGAAATATAAAACCATATGTCACAGGATAGGTTGCAAAATGGCTAAGAAACAGAACCCATAAAGTCGACATTGCAGGTGCCTTGTCAGATTCAAAGCCAGTCACAAGTGGTGTCCCACAAGGATCTGTCCTGGGACCCCTCTTATTTGGCATTTACTTTTCAGATGTGAAAGCAAACATAGGAGGGTTGTGGCTGACAAAGTTTGCAGATGACTGCAACCTAGGCACCATAGTGAATACATCAGCCGGCACACACATCCTACAGAATGCCCTCACAAAAACAGATAGCCGGTGCCGGCATCATGGCCTGAAACTGAATGCAACTGATGTGTAGTCATCCCCTTTGGGAGGAACAAAGTGCCCACAAATTAACACATAGACAGCAACCCACTGAGCACAGAAAACAAATCAGACACCTGGGAACCCATGTAGATAGTGACCTCTCGTTTGACACCCATGTTGCCAAAGTGGTTAGAAAGACTTTCTATCTTGCCCACCTTATCATGAAGGGTTTTCCATCCAGATCAAAGGAGGTCATTGTACCCCTATACTTCTCCCTTGTCAGGCCCATGATTGAATACAAAGCCCCATTTGGTATGTACCTCACCCAGCACTTGCAACAGCTGGAGAGACCCCAAAAGTACCTTACCAAGAGGATCAAGGGTCTACAACACATGTCATATGCTTCCAGACTAAAGAAAATCCAGCTTTATTCAGTAGCATACCGCCTACTTACAGGTGACCTATGCCTGACATACAAGACCATGTCCAATCAGGATTTGGTGGACATGCTCCACTGCAAGCAATCCAAATCCACCAGAACCATGAGAGCTAAAGATTTGAACCTCAGCACATACATGTATAGGACATGCTGGAGGGACAGAGTCATAACTCAGAGGCTTCTCACACTCTAGCACAGAATCCCAGTTCATGTTAGACAGAGTCCCTCACTGACTCTCTTCAAGAGAAATCTGGACAAGTGGATGTGAGATCGTAGGTTTACCCCAGGGTCCTCCCTGTGTCACTACTAGACAGAGGCACAGTCGAGTTATTCGATTAAGTAAGGGGTCATAATGTGTCACTACTAAGTCAGAGGCACAATATTCAGAATCTATTCTGTACACTTATTACCACTATAAGGGGTGGCAATAGCCACATCACTATGGCTAGGCTTATAAATGCACTAGGGCAGATAGCCTAGTAGTAAACTATGAAACTATGGTGTATGTGTAGGTATTTTCAGTCAAGCAATATAATGTGGTTTGGGGGGCTTGATATCTTCATGTATTCCAACATAGGCCTGGTGCAGTTCCTGCTATTAGGACAGTGGTCTGCAGCAAGCTATATAGTAGTAGGCAGTTTTAACCATTGGTATTTGACCATGGCTAATCCATGCTGCTGCTGCTTGTGGTACCAACATGGGGGTGTGGTTATCCATGACATTTATTGCTAGTCACCCTCGTTTTGTAGCTTGTTCCATGTTTTGCAGCTGTACATCACTGTATGAGGTGTGACCTGGTAGTGTTAGGGTGCTGATGTGAGCTTTGACCCAGTTTTCTATTACAGCACTGATATCTACATTCTCTATACTGTGTGCGTTTACACTGCACGCATCTTGCTGTTTATACTTCTGGCATTGGGTAGCATTACATCTAGGTTCCTATCCCTTGTGGTACCTATGAAGGTGGGTTTGTGTTTTTGTGGTTCATGATTGGTGAGGGTGGATGTTAGTCAGGGTCCTCAGGTGTGCATATGGTACATGGTGTTACATTACTTAACACATTGCATTCATGCCTCAGGTGGTGCTGCAGGGCTGCCTCTGTCGGATGCACATACTACACTCCCTGTACATGTTTGGAAGCAGGTTGTCATGTTAGGCGTCCCTGTTACTATATGAGTGAGTCGGAGAGGGTATCGGTCCCAGTGTTCCTACTGAGCCAGTGTATGTGCTATGCGTTGCCTCTTTGCCAAGGCCAGGGCATACTGGGCATGCCTCCTTCTGCCTACTGGGGCAAGGTCAGGTTGTTCCTCCTCCGAGTCACCCTCTGCCTGTGGTGGCCTTGGCAATGGTGGGGGTATGTTTGGCCCAGCCCTATGCTGGTCCTGCTGCAGCTGTTTCCGCAGGATCATATTATGTAGCATAGCACATATCATGATCATTTGGGTACATGTAGTTGGTGTGTACTGCAAGGCTCCACCAGATGTGTCCAGACACCGGAACCGTGACTTGAGCAGCCCAAACACACGCTCTATGACATTACGTGTTTGTGCGTGTGCCTCATTATGGCGTTCCTGTTCAGGTGTGTGTGCATTTCTGATGGGTGTCATCAGCCACGGCTCAAGTGCATAACCTGCATCCCCCACTAGGTGTCCGTGTGGGAAGTCCCCACTGGCAAACGATTGGTACAGCTGCGCCAGATGCCAGATGTGGGAATCGTGGTAGCTCCCAGGGCAGCCAGCACACACGTTCATTATTATGCCCTGGGCATCACACACGACCTAGCAGTTGATGGAGGGGAATCCCTTGCAGTTAATATAGGCTCTACCCCGCTCACCGGCTGGTGCTTTGATGCGTATGTGCGTGCAGTCTATTGCACCCAGTACCTCAGGGTATCCCGCTATTTGCTGGAAGAGACGCATATTGCTGGCCAATACCTCACAGGCGTTGGGGAGATATACATGATCACCGACATGTGCTGACATGGCATCCAGGAACTGGTGCAGTACCCTGAAGGCTGATGCCTGTGATATCCCCATCATATCACCAGTTGGTCTCTGGAAGGTACCTGTTGCTAGTATTCTTAGGCCAACACATACCTTGGTTTCCACTGGGATGGGTTCCCCTCTGTTGGTTCTGTGTGTGAGACGTGGCCTGCACAGCTCAACAATTTGCTGCAGAAGGTCTCTGTCCACTCTGTAGCGCTCTACTATCTCCAGCTCATGTAACCCATGGTAGGTGACCCTGGGCCTGTATACTCTTCTCCTTCTCCTCACTCTGGGTTGTCTGTCAGCATCTGCATTGTCACCACCCTCAGCAATTCGCCTATGCCTGATTATAACAGCTATGGCAGCCCCTAGCATTTCTGCTCTGAGTTCAGCTTTTTCAGTTTTCAATTCTGATAGCTTACTCCTTTCTTGCAGTATCTCTTGAGAGAAACACCCTGCACTGCTGTTTGCAGTGTTTTAAGTGCTGGGTTGGGCTTCTAGTCTGCCTGTGTAATTGCCTGCTTCTAATTGTTATCACCAATTAACTCCAGGAGTATCCTCTGGCAGCTTCCTTGTAATCTGGTTGTTTCCTTTTTCCTCTCTGTTTCCTCAGGGGGAGCAATGTGCACACCAGCATAAGCACGCTCACAGTGACTTAAACGCGTGCACACATCCTTACACGGTTTGAACTTGGCTGATTCATGGTAAAACGTGCGCACATTGCCTTACACACATGCACGCCCGCGCAAACCGTTGTAAACGGTTTGCAACACACTCCCACATGTTGAACCTGCCTTACATGCGCATGCACGTATATCAAGAAAGTTTGAGTGTAGGGATAGTGTGCACCCTCTATTTCTTGACTTTCCTAGTGTTCTGTTGGGACACACCTCTCTCCCTGATGTCTGTCTGTCACGTTACACTGCCCTCCAATGTGATACATTTATTTCTATCATTCCCCCCCGTGATGTCACCTACCTCTTACTCTATTCCTCCCCCTTCTGTAACTCTTACACTACTCGCAAAGTGCTCATTACCTATGTGGCAGTGTGATTCAGTATTGTAACCCTCATTTACATAGGATTGCCTAGTAATGTTTAGTTACATCTCTTACACTGAGCTTCCCCCCCTTGGCAACCACTACACGGTGGCCATATTGTTTTGGTCTGCTAGTCCCTGCATTGTCATTCCATGTAATACATAAAACCCACAATTGTGAGCTTATAAGCTTCGGTTTTACTTTTGAGCAGCACCCGTTTGCTGGTGTGCGCTGCAGTTAAACATCAAAATCCCCCGAAAAAAAAAAGTTATTTTAAATAATTTTGCATCACTTTTTAATGCCAATGGCCACATATTTGGCCATTGGCATGCTAGATGACACATATGCACCCTTTATTTGGAGCTGACATAGCTCCATTGTCAATTTTGCAGAAATGTACTCAGTTGTCAGCGGAGTACATTTCTGCAGCTAAAACATCTGTTACACGGACTGGTTTGGGCTTCCTGGATCGCTCAAATACCTCATTTGCATATCTTTGAGCTGCAAATGAGGTATTGAGCATTTCCACGCCCAGTCCGTGTAAGAGACGTTTTAGCTGTCTCTTACATGGAGGTTTAGGCTGTTCCTGGATCAGGAGGCTTACACGGAGGCTTACACTACTCTTAAACTCCGTGTAAGCCTTCGTGAATCCGGCCCTTTGTCTTGCATATTGAGTTACAGTTTGGAGGAGGAATGGTTGGAAATCTTTGAAGAAGATATTGTAAGCATAAGCCACTGTATAAGTAGGGTAAGTCAAGGGTAATGTTATTTATGAATAAGAAGAAAAGTAGGAGCCCTAGAACAGACTCTTGTGGTACTGCAGTACTTAAAGATGTCCTTCCATTCACATATTGCAGTATTCCTTACATCTGGGATCCCTTGCCTAGGGTAGCCTGATATCTGGGCAGTATACAAAAGCCTTTGGTTGCTTTAAGGTAGACTGTACATTATGTGCATGCTCCTCACATAGTGTGGAGCATAAAGGTGATGTCCGGACATACCATCCTCAGCACTTCTTTGCCACCAGTCTGAATGCATCTCTCAAGCGTCGGTCTGAATGTCTACATCCTGTTTCCAAGCTGTTGCAGATAAGTGCCTTGTTGGGATTTCATTTTTTCTTGTCTTTTGGTTGCTTCTAGAGGCTGATGTCATCCAGGAAGGGTAAATACCAGTGTGGAAGACAGATTCCCCATAAAGACCACCATGAAAAGTGTTTATTTTGCCTAGGCATCTGTCACGACCATGCATTCTGTTCTGTCAGGTTTTTATATTGAAGACACCGTGTAGTAGGCTTTCTTCCCCTTGCATTGTATCTGGAGAATCAGTGACTTGTTACTTGTTAAGAATACTATGGAAGGAACTTCCTGCCCCAAGGAGCCGTTAGGGAAGGAAAAGGTTAAGAATCCCAAGACTGGAATTTTCCACTGTCCAGCTCCTGCCAGACATTTCTCCTGAGGTGAATGAGAACCCCAAGATTCGCCCAGCTTTGTTGTTAGTTTCCTCTGCTGTGACCAGGTTGGAGGCCGGCAGGGATCTGGCTTTCAGCATGTCTGAGGCTTTGCAGACATCCGTTTTGGATGTTCGAGGGAACCATGGTTGATTATTTCCAAGGGGCCTAGGGGTGTTTCTCAGATTTTAGTTAGGGAAAACGTTCCTACTACTGTTATTGAATGCCATCCTAGGTCAGAGACTTCTAAGTTTTACAGTGCAGACATCCCATTAAAGAAAAAATAAAAAACTAAACATGTCTCTCCTGTTCCCTAGGCATCCACAGAGTGAGTGGCAGGCCTTCACTCAGGGTTTATTTAATGGTTTAATGGCATTGAAACCTTCTCAGGGGGGATTTGTTCCAGCTCCCCCTTCGTCCTCTACTCCACTTAAAATTTATTTTTATTTTGCATTTGTTGACCGGGAGATTCTGACTGGATAAATGTACATTTTCAGCGGAGGCCCGGGGAATAAGCTCCAGAGTTTGTAAATATACAGAGGCAGACAAAGGCATGTAAATACATACAGCGACGGAGTACAAGACATAACATTTTAGAAGTACATAAAGAAAAATGTTTTGGCTGCACATTTTAGAGGTAGCTAGAGAAAAAGAAAGTATTATAGCTGCAAATTGTAGTAGCAGGACACGTTAGTTGTATGACCAGTAATTTCTACTTGAATTTTTGAGAGTATGTATAATTTTCCCATAGAGTTTTCAAAAATATAGTAGAACTGCTAGTAGATGAGCTTAGCGAATTAAGAATAGTAGTACATGCAGTAAATTAATATGTGGAGGTTGATAAAGTCCTGAGGGAAAAGCAGGTGTAGAGGGTCAACCTGGGGGAAGGCATGGGCATTGCCTATTGATAAGTTGGTGTTCCTTTAGTAGTTGTTTAAACTTAATGACATAATTTGCTGAGCTGTAATATCAGGGGGCAGTGAGTTCCAGATTCTGCCTATGTAGTTAGGAAATAGGGAGTCTTCTGCTGAGTTGTTAGATCTGGTGATCTTGATTAAGGTCCTGTCACTAGAGCATAGTTGTCTTGGGTTTTCATATATTTTAAGTAAATTAAATAGTGTTGGTATTTTGTCTGGATATAGTAGGAGTTTTTTAGTGAAATCTAGTTGGTGGAAAGTAATGAGATTTTGAAGTTCAAGCCATTTTAGTTGGTATAGTGAGTGGCAATGTTTGAGAACGGTAGGGAGCATTTGTGGCAAATCTGGCAATTTGATTGTAACGTGTCTAGTTTTGTAATTTCTGTTTTAGATAGGTTGGTGAAGATGGGGGCAGCATATAGAAACGTGGATAGTAGCAGAGTTTGAGCCATGGTAATTTTAGTCTGTTGATTTAGGTATTTTTTTTTTTATATAGACTGCCTAGTTTTCTGTGTATGTTTTTGATGGTTTGATTTATGTGTAGGTCAAACTTTAGTTTGTTGTCAATTGTAACACCCAGTAGTTTTGTCTGCGAGTCTGAGGAGATAATGGTATCATCACTAGACATAATACTACAAGAATCAGTGTCTAAGTTGGATTTATTTGCTTTGAAGATTAGTAATTTGGTCTTTTTTTGTGTTCAGTAACAGGTTTTTACTGAGAAACTAAGCTTCAGTGGTTTTGAAGACTTGGGTATTGGAAAGGAGTGTGAGGGGGTTGGTGGCTGAGCAGACTAGTGTTGAGTCATCAGCATATTGTATGACAGTTGCATCTTGGGTGATCTTATTCAGATCGTTAATGAGTATGGAAAATAATAAAGGGCCTAGAATTTATCCTTGTGGACTCCAGTTGTAATAGGGAGCAGTGTAGATAGTTTATCCCACCTGCTTGCTGTCTACCTATTAGGTAATTTTGAAACCAGTATTTCTGGACTTTTGGTTTGAATAAAATTCCACTTTGGCTCGTTCTCCATTTGGTTGCTTTCAGTGATTTATTTGGTTTTTAGTCACTTATTCATGGACAATCCTTTTGGTTATTGATTTAGAAACCAGGCTAGTGAGTTAACAGCTAGTCCAAGGTCAGAGAGGGACTCAAGAAGTTTGGGATGGTTGACCATATCAGAGGCTTTTGATAGGTCTAAAAATATGGCTGATGTTAGATTGCCTAGATTTCGGTTCTGGTTGATTAGATTGTTGAAAGAGAGGATGGCAGTTGTACTCTGGGCTGGTCTAAATCCGTGTTGGGTAGGAGTGAGAAGTTGTTTTTTTAGTAGGTATTGCATAAGTTGCTGGTGAATGCATTTTTCTAATATTTTGGCAAGTGGGGATAATATGGCAGTAGGGCGATAGCTGGTAAGTTCTGTACAGGTCCCACCTTTGTGTAGTGGGGTGACACATGCTATTTTCCAGATTGTTGGAATTTTGCTTTCTATTATTGATCTGTTCAGGAAAACTGATATTGGATAAGCTATTTGAAGGTATTCGGCTGGAATGTTGGCAGCTAGTCTAGTTGGTTTGAGTTTACCTAATAGTCTTTTTATATAATCTGTGGGAATAGGTTTGAATTGGAAGGTGGTATTGATATTGGTAGCAGACTTGTGGTTGCTAGTAGCAGGTGTTGTGGGTTGTTGAACCAATTTTGAAATGGTTTCTATGAAAAATCTATTAAAGGCTTCTGGGATTTTAGTGCTATCCTTTACAGTGGCTGGTGTTGGAGTACTCGGTCTGCCGGGGTGGAGTAATGTATTTAGTCCTGCCCAAAGTTTTTTGGGGTTGTTTTGGTTTACTTTGCAAATTGAGAAAATAGTTCATTTTGTCTAGTAGAATTTATTTTTTTGTTTCATTTCTGAGTTTTTGGAATTCTTGTTTGGTTGCTATGGTTTTATTGGCTCTCCATTGATGCCGGGCTCTATTTCTTTGGGTTATCATGGTTCTAGTGGTACTTGTGATCCAGGGGGCTATTTTAATTTTTTGTTTGCTTGTGCGAGGTGGGGCATGGGTGTTTAAGATGTTTAGGAAAGTAATATTAAATAGATCAACTACTTTGTCTAGTGGGAGGGTCTTTAGAAGATTCTAATTTTGGTATTGTAGTTAGTTTGAATTTTGTTATGTCAAAGTTTCTTTTGTTTCTAATGCTCCAGGTTGGTGGTTCAGAGTTGGTGTGGGATTTGAGTTTTAGTATGAAGGTGGGCTGGTGGTCACTAAGGTTGTCTGGTAGGACACCTGCTTAATAGAATGTATTGGCATTGTTTGCTAGGGTCCAGTCTAGGAGGCTTTCTTTGCTTTTATTATTATCTAGCCTTGTACTGGAGTTAATGATTTGGGAGAAATTATACAGATTTATGAAGTTGGAGGGGTTGGAGCTAGAGCATGTATGCCAGTCTATGTTAGTCACCTAGTATAATTGTTTCTTGGGTTAGGTTTTGATTTGTCCAATGTAAAAGGGCTTCTAGGGTTGAGATGTTATTACCTGGTGGTATGTATCCTGTTATAATATTTATAGATTTTTTGTCGGTTAGTTCAAGTTTGGCTAGTAGTAGTAGTTCTGAGGGCATTAGGGGGAGTATAGGAGGGTCAATACTGGTAACCTTTAGGTTGTTTTTTTAAAGTAATCCTACCCCACCCCTTTTCTGAAAAGTCTATTACATATTACATTATAGCCTGGGGGAAGGAATTCACTGTTGGGGGTAGTAGGTTTTAACCAGGTTTCAGTTAGGGGATAGTAGATTTAGGGAATAGGTGTCTATTAGAGTATGTAGTAGATGTATTTTATTATTAATGCTAAGTATGTTTAAGTTCAGGAAAAGTAGGCTATTCTTTGGTCTGGAGAGTAAGGTTGAGTTATTGGATGGGGGTGGGGAGACGGGGGAGTGCGTCTCAGGGTTTGGGCCTGGATTAGGGTGTATGTCAGACCCAGGGAACAGGATTCCTCTGAGGAGGAGTTGGATTCTGATGAGGAATCCCTTTCTTACTCTTGCCAAATTCCTTCTTTAGACTATGGGTCAGAGGAAGAGGAATCTACCAGTCCTGATACTCCCATTGAAGAATTTTCTTTTGGGGTCACAATCTCCAAGATGCTTTTTTTTTTTTTTTTTTTTAAATGGGATTATGCTCAGGTCTGTGAAATCCATAGGAGGTATGAGTTGCTGTAGTAGGAATCTCTGAAACCTTCTGCTATTCCTCCTGTTTTGTTGGATGCATTTTCCAGTGCCTCTAAAGCTCCAGATTCTATGCTCCCAAGAAATCTGATAGGTTTTATAGGATACCTGAGGACTGTAACTTTTTGAGCAAGTGTCCTGCTGCTGACCTCTCAGTGGTGTCTTTAGCCTCTTACAAGCCCTCTCAGTTGCTTTCTTCACCCAAGTTACTGCTTTCTGATAAAGATAGCAGAACCTTGGAAAGGTTAGGTAAGAAGGTTTACACCTTGGCTACCGTGGCTTGTAAAGCTATTAATTATCAGCCCCATATGTCCAGGTATGTGTTGGGTCTATTTTCTCAGGCTTGTCAGGTTATTTCTGATCTCCCAGACTCTGAGGGTAAAACCTCTTCCCTTTCCCTATTAGAAACATCCTCACAGGTGGTTCGTCATTCCATGAAGTGTAGTTATGATGTAGCATATTCCTCTTCTAGGGCTGCTGCTTTTAGGTTAGTGATTCTTGGCTTTGGCTTCAACCTTTACCTGATGACATTAAGGCTAGGCTGATGGATGCCCCTCTTGGTAATAAACTTTTGTTTAGGGAAGCTGCTGGTTTGTTTAAGTCCCTTCAGGATAAGGGGAAGGCTTTATATGAGCTCAAATATGTGTTTGTCTCTCCTGCTCCTAAATTTCAGAGCAACTACCCCAATAAGGCAGCCTTTGTTCACAGGCAACTTGCCCTCCTAAGTGCAAAAAGAATGGCAAGTGGGGTCCTCCTGCTAAGGATACTCAGATGTCAGGGACTCAGAAGTCTTCCTTTCCAAGTAAACTAAGTGCTGTCTGACTATCCATTTCTTCAAAGCCACATTCCTCTTTCTCTGTGCCTTTCTGTCTGCCTTCAGAATAAGATTTATGGGTTTTGTCCATTATTCACCAGGGGTCTTTCATGGTGTGGAAATCCCATTCCCCTTTTATGGGCATTCCTCAGCCTCCTCTGGAACAACTTCCCATTTCTCCACAGGTACTTTGAGACCTTTTGACTCTAGATACTATTCAAAAGGTGCTCCTGTCTCGGGGGGGGGGGGGGTGGGGTTACTCTAGGATGTTTCTAGTACCCAGAAAATAGGGTACTTGGAGACCTATTCTAGACTTCTCTCATCTAAACAATTATCTAAAGGTGCCCACTTTTCAAATGTTATCCCTTCAGATTCTGTTCCCTCTCTCGCTTTCTTAGACTTCTGTGGTGTCTCTGGATCTCAAGGATGCTTATCTCAATAATCTGATTCTTCCCCTTTTCAGGAAGTTTCTCTGCTGCTTCCTGGCATTTTCAGTTCTCTGCTTTGCCCTTTCTACTGCCCCAAGGGTATTTACCAAGTGCCCCGCTCCTATGATTGTATTTTGCAGGCTTCAGGGGATCCAAGTGTTTCCTTACTTGGACGACTTGCTGATTCGGGCCTCCTTTCCAGAGATCCTGCTGCAAAATCTTCATTTTGCCATTTCCATTCTTCAGAGCCTGGGGATCACAGTAAACTTCAAAAAGTCTTATCTGACTCCTTTTTAGGACCATATTTTTCTGAGTTGCAGGATTCATATGGTTCCTATGCTGGCATCTCTGCCTCCTCCCAAGGCCTTAACTCTCATTTTATTCTTTCAAACTCTTCTTCCTCTGGCCTCCATTACAGCCAGGGAGTTTCTGAGAGCTCTGAGTTTCATGGCATCCAGCATCCCTATCCTCCCTCTGGCCAAACTCCACATGAGAAAGTTTCAGTTGTTCCTGAGGTCAGTTTGGCTTCAACATGCACATCCTGTAGACTTTGTAGTTCCTCTTCTACTTTGTTTCAGGAAGGAACTTCAGTGGTGAATCCAGCAGTTGTCTTTAAATCCACCCCCTTAGGAACTGTTCACAGATGCTTCAGATGTGGGATGGGGAGCAGCTTTTAGCTACCTAAAGGTGCAGGGAGTGTGGTCTTCCCTTCAACAGGAGCACATCAGTGTCAAAGAGATGAGAGCCCTTCTGCTGGCTCTTTTGGGCTTTTCATCTTCTTTTCTCCATCAAGGTATTTACAGACAATACCACAGTGATGTGGTATATACACAAACAAGGTGTACAAGATCTTACCTTCTTTGCCATTTGACACTCCTGGTATGGGATCTTGCTGTCCAGTATCGAGTGACTCTTCAGGCAGTTTACATTCCCTCAGGTCAAAACACTGTGGCAGATGCTCTGAGCAGGTCCTTAACTCAATCCCATGACTGGATGATTCACAGGGATCTATTTCAGGGTATTGTCCACCAGTGGGGTACTCCTCAAGTAGATCTATTTGCCTCCATTCTGAACATCCCCTTCCTCTATTTTATGCTAGAGTCCCAGGTCCTTTGGTATGGAAGGTGGATGCCCCCTATTTTTCGTGGAAGGGGATTTTTCTTTATGCATTCCCTTCCCCTCATTCCAAAAGTCTTGTTCAAAATTCAACAGGGCACTCCCAAAATCTTGTTGGTGACTCCCTTTTGGCCAAGACAGCATTGGTTCCCTCTTTTCCTCCATTTATCCAAGGGCAGTCATCACAAGTTACCTCACAGGGTGGACCTACTCGCACAAAACAAGGGATCTCTCATCCATCCCCACCTGTTCACTCTTTACCTGACACAGTGGGTGATAGGATTTGATTTTGATTGATTTTGATTCCACACAGACACCGGTTTTCTGAGAACATGCTTAGGGTCCTGCAGGAGGCCAGGAAACCCAGTACTAGGAAATCCTACTTATCCAAATGGAAGAGGTTTTTTGTTTGGTGTCTTTCTCGTAACCTGGATGCACTTACTGTGGATGTTCCTTTGGATCTTTATTTGTGTGAGTTGCTCAGTTCTGTGTTGGCCTGTTCTTTTAAGTCCCATTTATCAGCTCTCTCTTCTTGTCTGCCTTTATCTCCTCCTAGATTTGAAGCTAAACAATTCCTTAAAAGCGTTGTTCATATTAGGCCTCACTGGAAACCTGTTCTTCCTACCTGAGATCTTAATTTTGTTTTGGAGAAGTTGACTCAGGCTCCCTTTGAGCCTGCTGCCTCAGTTTCCTTGCAACATTGCCCTGGAAGACAGTTCTTTTGTTGGCCCTTACTACTACTAGATGGGTGTATAAAGGCTGCCTGCCCAGCTAGATAGAATTTTGTAAATAATTCTATGTCACTGTAAATATTAATATGATCCACAGGCTTGTTTTACAAATGTAAGAAAACTGTGTTATGTGCTGAGCTTCAAGATTGTAACCACAGTGCACCCTGCTGAAAGAAAGAAGAAATGTGTATAAACTCTATGCCTATGTAATGTATGTTTCATAGTAGAAATTAGGATATACAGAGTTAACTTACAAAACTCTAAGAAAATAAGTTGATAAGTAAAGAGTTTTACGATGTGTTATAAAGTTAGTTTATCTCAAACTAAGAGACAGGATGTCTAGGCTAGGAGTTTCTTTCTGTTGTCTTAAGACAGAGATAATTACTAGGTTTCACATGTAAAGTGTTTTTGTATTGCTCTGACACTTCCTAGCACCTGCACATCTGAGAGGTAAGTATTTTTTTAGAGACGTTAAATTCTGTTGGTATCTGTTTAGTCTGGGAACTAGATGCAAGAGTCAAGTAGTGATGTCATCTAACTAATGCAGCAGTAATGTGTATTATTAATTTAAGAACCATCTCGGAGAGAAAGAGTGCATTTTGTATTTGCCTCTGGATCTGAACACATCCATTCAGCAATTGTATCTGCCTGGCTTTGTAAAAAAGACATTTAGGGCATAGTATCTGTTAGAGATAGATAGGAATATAGCAAGATAAGTGTAGATGTTTTCTATATTTATGTGACACTGTCCTACTATGGTATTTTAAAGTATTTCCTGAACTGTGTGTTGAGTTAATAATTATTGTCTTGTGCCTTTGTTATTTGTTATTAAATATATTTAAACCTTTTAACTGTGGCTGGTTTTGTGTAGAGATATTTAAGCTCTTCATGTACTTGCATGTATTTGGTGATACTGTACAGGCCACACTAGAATGGCCTTGGTCGCACTTACCAAGGAGATAATAGTAACATTGCACAGTAGAATTGGACACCCTTTGGTAAAGGCCTTTATAGTAGCTGATAGTACCGACTGCCACCAACCACTACTATCTTATAGTCTGGGCAGAAGGGGGCATAGCTAGTCAACCTGTGCCAGCCTTCCCCAAGAGTGTCTGTATATAAATCAAATCTCAAAGTGTGTGTGTGTCAGCTACTTGGGCAGGGACATGAAGCACTGGTTGGGCAGAGAGGGTGCTGGAAGTTTTGGCTTGACCAGTTGGCTGAGATATGAACCCTATAGCTGTACCAGTGGGGAGTCTTATTGGGGATCTGGAGTGAAAGGGAGGAACCAGCCCCAGACTGACTGGCATCCCCCCTGGGGCTATCAGTTCTGAGGATGGTATATCTGGACATCAAAAGAAACACAACGTCGCTGTTACCTGAAGGTCTGCTCCGAAAATACGAAAAGTGGATAAATACGATAAAACACTGGAGTCAGACCACCACAATAAATGGAAGAATTTATTGTCGGACAAGCGCTTTCACGTGCATCAAACATGCTTCTTCAGATCCATTAACAAATGCATTCAGTAAGCTATTACATATACATATATATATATACTAAAAACTCTTCTTTAATTAAATACTTAGGTAATCAATTAATCAAACAATCAAGCAATTATCAGTGGAACTTTAAAATAAACATTATAATGAGCAGTATATCTGCATGAAAGCATAGAACAAAATATCGTAAAAAATCTCATAAAACACCCATACTAGGGTTTGTGAATTAAACTGAACTGAAAACTAGTGTATAATGATTTGAATATCTGCACATGAAATCATGTGTCATGACCACTTGTCACGAAAACTACTTAGGTAGGTATGCACAGAAGTATGCGGAGCACCTGCTTTTGCAAGTAGTTCTCCTAATACAAAATATATCCAATATAAAGGTCAAAGAATGTCAGACCAAAAATAAAGCATGACAACTCAAAAAACTCTAAGAATCTGTGAAGGGTATTATCTAAAAATGCAATCATCAAAATTAATGTCTATAAATATATAATCGAGTAGGACAAACATCATGAAACTATTATAAAAACATTATAAAAAACATCATGAGACTATTGTAAAACCATATATATATCTAAAAACTCTTGAAACAAGACAAGTAGTCTTTACATTCTCATGCAAAATAAAGTGCTTGTGCATGTAAGGTTCTCAAGACGCGCCTGGATAATATAATATAAGTTAAAAATGAATTCAGGACACATGAATCACTGCGTAATAGGTGCTCAGTAAAGTGCATATCAGAATGAACATCTGAGCGTGATGCAGGAATTAAAGAATATGAAAAAATATATATAAAAAACAGCGATGCATGGCCATGTGCATCCATGTCAGAATGTATGTAAAACATTACAGTTAATGCAAAGAAATATTAACATCTTTAAAACCTGAGAAATGTGAGTGTATATATATGAAACAAAATACTCGTTCTACAGAAATAATGTATGTATAAAATCTATGCTTTAAAAACCTCAGTATGATGACAATAAATAACTGCTAGTATGAATGAATAAATAAACAAACGAATATATGAACTGAACAGCAAATTTGATGAAGTAAACAAATGAAAAAATACATAAATACATAATATAGATGCAAATCTGCATGAATAGACTAATTTTCCACAACCATCATATTTAATCTCAATGCATATGTATGTTAGTGGGAGATGAAATGCAAATATGGGCATGTTTAAAACCAGAGCAATAAAAATAATATGCTCATGGTATGAATAAATAACCCAATAAAGTTCTGCAACAGACTGTGCTTGAACCTGTAAAAACGTATTATAACTGTCAAGATGCCCAGTGAGAACAGCATGTAATGTGCATTTAATGTCTTCATAGAGGAACTTCACTTAGCACAACGTGCTTTCAGTGGAGCCCTTACACTCACATACTGGTTTAAACCTGGATCGTATTGAGCCTTAAGCTTAAGGATCCAGGAAAATTCAACCTGCTCTAAATCATTAAAAATGTCCCCGTCCCTAGCACAGGGTGTGACTATCTGTAACACTCTGAAAACAAAAGAATGTCCTATATTGTTCATAATGTGTTTGGCTAGGGCGTTTTTAGTGTCACATTTCTTTATATCATGAACGTGTTCCTGTATCCTTTCTTTCAAAATCCTGGTGGTCATTCCTACATAGAAGGCTCTGCATGTTTGGCAGTTAGCCAAATATATTAAGTTCTTATCCTCACAGGTAGCAAAAAAGTGTGGTTCGAACTTAAAGGTTAAAGTGGGATGTTCAAATAATTGATCAGTCGTGATCATATCGCATATACTGCATTTCGTGCAGGGAAATGTACCTTGTCTCTTGTCCTTGTAAGTCCTACATCTCCTATTTGAATCTAGTTGTTCAATGCACAGTAATCTGCTTAAATTTTTACTATTGCGATAAGTAAATGAGGGTGTGGGTCCCACTAACTCTGCTATCCATGCATCTGTTAGGAGAATGTGCCAATTCTTGAAAAAAACATTTCTAACATGTTTTATATCACTTGTGTATCTCAAACCAAGTCTCACTATGGAGTTATCAAAAGTTCTCTGTGTACCTGTAGTGTTTGTTTGTGATGACACTTGTATTACTCACAACTCTCTCATATAAAATATTCTCCTTAATATCATGTACCTTTTCTGGGTTATAACCCCTACTAATGAAACAATCTTCCAAGAAGTTACCCTGTTTGTGTAGTTCATCCTCAGTCTTACATAATCTTCTAATTCTGATAAACTGGCTTTTGACTATACTGTCAAAAACAAACCTGGGGTGCATGCTGTTATACTGGAGTAATGTGTTCCTCCAACATTCTTTCCTAAATATAGTCGTTTCAATAGTATGTCGTGGGCCCTTGGAGATAGTTATATCTAAAAAATCTATACAATGAGATGAATGGTTGACTGTAAATCTTAAAAAATCTGTAGTGGATTCTAGAAATCGAACAAAAGACAGGAGTTCATCTATATTGCCATGCCAAAATAAAAGTACATCATCTACAAACCTTTTATACAGGCTGATTTTCTTGAAGCAGTCATGACTAAAAAGATAGGTATTCTCCCAATGTAACATCACTAAATTAGCATAAGTGTTTGCACAGGGGGTGCCCATAGCCACCCCCCACTGCTGTAAATATAACTTGTCTCTAAACATAAACACATTATTTGTAAGTACTAATTCCATGATTGCACATAATAGAGTTTCTTCACTTGTGTTGTACTTATGACTGCTGTTAATGACAAGCCTTAAGGCTTCTAGTCCAAACGTGTTTGGTATAGAAGTGAACAGATTCTTCACATCTAGAGTAACAAAGCAGTATTCTTCAGTTAAATCTGTAGTATAATTGTCCAAACAGTCTAGAAGCTCATACGTATCTTTCAAAATTGAGCTTGTCTCTGAAACCAAAGGTCTGAGTTTCTTCTCTAAGTACACAGACAGTGTTTCAGTAACCCAGCCCTTGCCTACCACGATGGGTCTCATGGGAGGTGGAAAAAGGCCCTTATGTATTTTAGGCAGACCTTTAATGTAAGGTATTTTAGGCTTGTCTATGAAAAAATACTGATATAGGTCATAGTCTATCTGCCTACACATTACAAATTCATACAGCTCTTGATGCACTGTATAGATGACCTTTTCAGATTCAGCATGACTAATGGGTTTATAAGTTGCAGTTTCATTCAATAATTCCAACATGCCATTAATATATACATCAGTATCAAGTAGCACTATGGCTCCTCCTTTATCTGCTGATTTTATAATTAAATTATTAGCTCGTTTCAAGGAATAAATACTGTCCCATTCTTTAGTATACATGTTAAAGAACATTGCAGTATGTTTATGATCATAATAATATTTATAAAGTTCTCCTTCACAAATTTTCAAAAAACATTCTGCCACAGGCGGTGGTACTGGCGTGAAAACACTCTTCTTTTTAAAAACAGTGTTTACAGCATTATTATCAGAATTGTCAGCTTTGTTGTTCTTAGTAAAAAACAATTTCAAAGAAATGTTGCGTACAAAAAGTCTCAAGTCTAAGAGGACTTCAGATAAATTACTGACCTGTGCAGGAATGTAATTAAGGCCATGATTCAACAACTCATATTCTGTTTGTGTTAATGTATATTTGGAGAGGTTGACTACTAAGTTGCTGCATCCCTCATACGTCCTCTGCGATCCTGTTGTTCTCCTGAATACTTCCTTTTTGACCTCCCTCTGCTGTCTGACCTGCCTCTCATGGCATTCTGATTGTGTACTGGGAGTGGTAAAAAATGCTCTATATTGCTTTGGGCTATTTTCGGTTTAGCTCCTAAGCTCTGTGTAGTAGAGCGTTGCAGAGCCAACTGGTTCGGTGGTGGTGTGTTGTCGGTTTCAGGAGTAGAGGAAACAACAATTCCTGCTGATGACATAGAGGTGCTGAGTACTGAGGCTGGTAAATTTAAAGGGGAGATATCTTGTGTATCTGCAAAAGCATTGCGTGTATGAACATTAGTTGTGGGTACTGAGCCATTGCCTCTATTGTCTCTGTACCTTGGCCAAACGAAAACTTGACTGTTGGTAAAGTCAAAATAGTCTCTTTGTAGTTTACGTAGCTTTATCTGTTGGAGTCTCTCACCGTAGGAAGAGGTTTGATTTAGTATGATGTCGAGTCTTTGATCAAACATAGCCCCTTTAAATTTTTAAACAATATCATTATATAAAGTTTCTGCCTTACTGTTAAGTTCATTCTCTGTCGGAGTAAAATAGTCTATTAGTAGCTTCATGTAATTGTAACTTAACTCTAGATTCATCTGCTGCCACCTCTTTAGCAGGTCCGGATGGCTATTGCCATATTGCCATAGGTGGGCATGCAGAGGACCCTCATGCCTCTCGGCACGACCTTGAAATGTAGACAAGCTTCCAAGTGTCTTCTCTGCCAGATAAATCTTTGTAATTTATAAAGCATGTTCTCCAAATCTTTCAGTAACACATTAAAGTCATATAAAATGTCATTGTTGGTGTTGGTAATGCTTGTACCTGTCGAAGAGAGTTCCATAGTTAAAAATGGGTTGTCTCCCTTCTCCATAAGTATACCCCATCTCCTCTTCAGGTCTGTCCTCTCTGGTGCATAGTCCAATTCGACTGCAGTGTTGTCCGTGTGGAAACAGCGATGAAAATAAAGCAATAAATCCAAAGAAACACAACGTCGCTGTTACCTGAAGGTCTGCTCCGAAAATACAAAAAGTGGATAAATACGATAAAACACTGGAGTCAGACCACCACAATAAATAGAAGAATTTATTGTCGGACAAGCGCTTTCACGTGCATCAAACACACTTCTTCAGATCCATTAACAAATGCATTCAGTAAGCTATTACATATATATATATATATATATATATATACTAAAAACTCTTCTTTAATTAAATACTTAGGTAATCAATTAATCAAACAGTCAAGCAATTATCAGTGGAACTTTAAAATAAACATTATAATGAGCAGCATATCTGCATGAAAGCATAGAACAAAATATCATAAAAAAACTCATAAAACACCCATACTAGGGTTTGTGAACTAAACTGAACTGAAAACTAGTGTATAATGATTTGAATATCTGCACATAAAATCATGTGTCATGACCACTTGTCACGAAAACTACTTAGGTAGGTATGCGCAGAAGTATGCGGAGCACCTGCTTTTGCAAGTAGTTCTCCTAATACATAATATATCCAATATAAAGGTCAAAGAATGTCAGACCAAAAATAAAGCATGACAACTCAAAAAACTCTAAGAATCTGTGAAGGGTATTATCTAAAAATGCGATCATCAAAATTAATGTCTATAAATATATAATCGAGTAGGACAAACATCATGAAACTATTATAAAAACATTATAAAACTATTATAAAAAACATCATGAGACTATTGTAAAACCATATATATATCTAAAAACTCTTGAAACAAGACAAGTAGTCTTTACATTCTCATGCAAAATAAAGTGCTTGTGCATGTAAGGTTCTCAAGACGCGCCTGGATAATATAATATAAGTTAAAAATGAATTCAGGACACATGAATCACTGCGTAATAGGTGCTCAGTAAAGTGCATATCAGAATGAACATCTGAGCGTGATGCAGGAATTAAAGAATATGAAAAAATATATATAAAAAACAGCGATGCATGGCCATGTGCATCCATGTCAGAATGTACGTAAAACATTACAGTTAATGCAAAGAAATATTAACATCTTTAAAACCTGAGAAATGTGAGTGTATATATATATATGAAACAAAATACTCGTTCTACAGAAATAATGTATGTATAAAATCTATGCTTTAAAAACCTCAGTATGACGACAATAAATAACTGCTACTATGAATGAATAAATAAATAAATAAATAAACAAACGAATATATGAACTGAACAGCAAATTTGATGAAGTAAACAAATGAAAAAATACATAAATACATAATATAGATGCAAATCTGCATGAATAGACTAATTTTCCACAGTTTAGTCTGGGAACTAGATGCAAGAGTCAAGTAGTGATGTCATCTAACTAATGCAGCAGTAATGTGTATTATTAATTTAAGAACCATCTCATTAAGAACCATCTCGAAGAGAAAGATTGCATTTTGTATTTGCCTCTGGATCTGAACACATCCATTCAGCAATTGTATCTGCCTGGCTTTGTAAAAAAGACATTTAGGGCATAGTATCTGTTAGAGATAGATAGGAATATAGCAAGATAAGTGTAGATGTTTTCTATATTTATGTGACACTGTCCTACTATGGTATTTTAAAGTATTTCCTGAACTCTGTGTTGAGTTAATAATTATTGTCTTGTGCCTTTGTTATTTGTTATTAAATATATTTAAACCTTTTAACTGTGGCTGGTTTTGTGTAGAGATATTTAAGCTCTTCATGTACTTGCATGTATTTGGTGATACTGTACAGGCCACACTAGAATAGCCTTGGTCGCACTTACCAAGGAGATAATAGTAACATTACACAGTAGAATTGGATACCCTTTGGTAAAAGCCATTATAGTAGCTGATAGTACCGACTGCCACCAACCACTACTATCTTATAGTCTGGGCAGAAGGGGGCATAGCTAGTCAACCTGTGCCAGCCTTCCCCAAGAGTGTCTGTATATAAATCAAATCTCAAAGTGTGTGTGTGTCAGCTACTTGGGCAGGGACATGAAGCACTGGTTGGGCAGAGAGGGTGCTGGAAGTTTTGGCTTGACCACTTGGCTGAGATATGAACCCTATAGCTGTACCAGTGGGGAGTCTTATTGGGGATCTGGAGCGAAAGGGAGGAACCAGCCCCAGACTGACTGGCATCCCCCCTGGGGCTATCAGTTCTGAGGATGGTATATCTGGACATCACCTTTATGCTCTGTGCTACATGAGGAGCATACGTGTGACGTATGGTGTACTTTAAAGCAACCAAAGGCTTTTGTATACTGGCTAGATGGGCTACACTAGGCAGTGAATCCCAGATGTAAGGAATACTGCAAAAGTGAAGGAAGGGACATCTTCTGTTATGGTAAGATTTTACACAACTGCAATTTCCCGGGGTTGAAAGTTTATTGCTGCTAAAATACACAAAGTCCTGCTTTCAGTGTGGCTTTTGAACCAGTGTACAGTGTATACCCCAAATATGAGTTTTCAGGGTTTACTGAGGAGGAGGGAATGACTCTCACTATTTATACAGTATTTACATGATAATTACAGATGAGAATTTAAAGCTCACAGGTCTTGCGATCTGCTCATAAAGGGGATGGAATTAGTGTGTATATATATATATATATATATATATATATATATATATATATATATATATACACACACACACACACACACACACACACACACACACACACACACTGTGTATTACAAATACACAGTATTTTAAAAGCAGCAGTAAAAGCCAATGGATTTGACAATCCTGAACAGTGGAAAAGGGGTGAGGCTATTACAGGAAAGTGTGGGAGGGGGTATAAATGCTTAAGTTACATGGCTGGTCTGAAAGCATTTATATTGGGCTTGTTTGAAAAGGTATGTTTTGAATTGTGGTGTACAGTTAGAGTAAGTAGAAATGTCTTTTAGATGAAGCAGGAAGGAGACTCACAGTTCAGGTCCCAGAATTAAAAATGTATAATTAGTGCAATGCAACATGATTTTAGGGGGTTGTAGATCACATCCAATATGGAAATTAGTTATTAGCTTATAGGAGGATGTTTTCTGATAAGCTTTGCTGAAAGGCCACATAATGTTTCACTTTACTGAAGTTTTATCTGCAGTGAACATCTGAAATACTGTGTTATGTCGTGCTGAATGTATTATGTTACAGGTGCTTTAATGAAGATTACCTGCATTTCAAAAACAGTGAGTTGATTGTATTTTTTTAACAACCCAGTGTACATAAACTTGGATTCAGAATCTGATTTGTTTTATTTAGATAACTGTAAAATGTACATGAGAGAGACTGTGTATCTATGTATGTATCTATGAGAGAGAGAGAGTTGTGTCATAGATTCAGATTATAATGGCGTTATCCATCTCAGTGTCAAAGTTTAAAGTTGATTGTCAGTTGTAGTGTTAGGATTTAAATCATGGGATGTTTATATTGCTTAAAGATTAATGCTCTTTTTTACCCAAAATAAAAAGATTTTCAGAAACTGAAAACACTTTCATCCATAACCAGTTCCTTCCCTCCCCAACAAGTATCATGGGTATTTTTCCATGATTTCTCCCATCCCTTGATGAAAGGTCTGGATGCTCTAGAGAAACATTGGCCCAATAATCTTTTATATGCCTTTCCATCATTCCCCCAATTAAAACAGGATATTCTCAGAACCATTAGGTCACAGGTTATTCTGGCAGCTAGATACCAGTCCTGACATATCTGGTTTGCAGTGCTTCTGCACTTTCTTTTTGCTGATCTGTTTTGTGTTGGCTTCCATTTCACGAGATCCTATTAATCTGACCTTCTGTAGAAGTTCACCCAGATCTCTATGCTTTCAAACTGAGAGTAGTATCCATAACTTCCTGTTTTCATGGTCTTTTCCTCTATGCATTGTTTGATCAAGGCCCTGTGTCCATCTTAGGTTTGTTACCCACAACCTTAATTAGCGTACTGTGCGACTTTGACCCAGTCACTTGTCAAAGCAGTGATCCCAGGTCACCCCTTTGAAGAGATTGTGTACAGTGGGCTTATCAGGTTAACATGTATTATAGACCAAAAGCACAGATTCTTTTCAGCGCCCAGCTCTATTGGTGTTGAGGGATAAAGCCCCATGACCCAGGTGAGAAAGATGGGAGTTACATTCATAAAAAGGGAGTGTGGCACTCTGGTTCTCAAGATGCTGCGATTCCCTTGGAGGAACAGAGAAGCAGTGAATTTACTTGGTACATGCATTCAGCTCACAAAACATCAGATGTAGTAGACTTCATCACTGATGCATAGAAGCATGCACTCACATAGGAAGGGCATGGTGCTTCCTTCAATGATGGTGGTCACATGTCTCCTTCCCTGGGGAGATGATTGGGAAACAAAAAACCTCTGTTATCTGCTTGTATGCTTCCTCCTGTGGCTGAGTCTTTTCCAGAGAGGGACTAACATGAACAAGGATTTGGTGATTACTTGCAAAAAATGATATAGGAAAGAAAATTACCTCTCTTCAGCCTTTTAACTTTAGTCCTCCAATGTCTACAGCACCTTATTTAAAACATTTTTGCTCACCGTACTTAAGACAGCCATAGCTATTTCTGTTGACATTGTTTACCAACCAGTCCATAATGGGACAAGGGTGAGGCTGTGGGGAGGCAGTCATTCAGACACACTGAGGCTAGAGCTCATTTCCATCAGTGTCCATTTAGAAGCTACTTCCATTTTAATTTTCATGTAGCTGACAAGATTTGCAAGGTCTTTCTATGAGGTATTTGTCTTCTCTGTAAACCACCAACGACCAGCAAAAAACGATAGTGAGCACGCAGTAATGAAGAAATAATGATTATTTATTTATAATTCCTTCAAATCCAGACCGGTTTCGGCTATTCAGCCTTTATCAATGAATACAATAAAGTTTTTTTGAATGAAATGAAGCAGCCTGCATTTATACTAGTCTCTGATTACCTGGAAGCAATATTACAGCACCACCCAGTGGCTGGAGTAACAAAGTGCATGTTCCATTCTTGATTAAATCATATGACCAGTGACATAAAAATGCCAGAGGTGTAGATATTAAATCATATTTTTAAAGATAAAAATCAAAGCTCTGGAAGTAAGCCATTATATGACATACATATTACAAGGTAATAGACCAATACCATAGTCACTATTTGTGAATGTATATCATAGTGTAAAAAAGCAGAAAATATATACCACTAGTATATATATATATTTTGAAGGGTGATAACCACAAGTTCAAAAGAACTGAATAATAATGAACCAAGTACTGATCATATAATATATTACAAAATAAGGCAAAAAGAGTATAGTGGCCTCATTCTCAACTATATTATAGATTATAATAAATTGAAATAATATGCTTGTAGATAATACAAGTTCAACATTGTAATTGTACAATACTCAATGTTTAACGCCAACATACCAGATATGAATACCAAACCCTACATATACATATTCGTATCCTGAACAATTTTTTATCATGCTTTATAGAGTATAATATAAGCGTTGGTAGGCCTAACCACCATTGAATGGTTCATACTAATTCTTGATCTATATGAATGTTTGTTGTTGTAACCATGATTATGAAATCCTCCAGTGTTCAATGAAACTCACAGATGGTCATTCAGACCTGGGGGGAATAAACATCCAAGGTTGGTTATCCAATATTGTTCCTTGTGGTTTAAAATGGTGTGCCAACCCTGTTGGTTGTTCCTATCTCCCTGAATTTTGTCAATGATCATGAACATAAACTGGGCATCGGGATGTTGTATCGTGTGTCTGTATAAAGCATTTGTTTCTTTTTTGTTCCTCATGTTACTACGATGTTCTGTCATCCTTATTCTAAGAGGCTTAGAGGCTTGACCAACATAAAAAGCTTTACATTGGCAGGTAGCTAAGTAAATAACCCATGTACTGCTGCAATTACCAAACACCCTGGTTTTAAATACCCGATTGGTGTTGGCATTGGTGAATTCTTTTTGTGTACTAACTTGTAAACAGGAGCAGCAGTGACCACATGGAAAAGTACCAATTAGTTTATCACCACTGATAGTGGTCTGATGATATATCGCACCTCTCCCTTCTCTGTTTTTGTAATGTGAAAATAGCCCTCCCAAATTCTTGCCTCTTCTGTATGACATTTGACATTGAGGGCCTAGTATTGACCTTAAAGTGTCATTAGCCAAAATAATTTTCCAGTTGCAATTAAGTATATCCCTGACAATAGGTTGGTTCCTGCCATATGTGGTGACAAATCTCAAGACAGAATCCTGATGAGCATGCTCTGATTTTTTGTATTGTAACAATGTTCTCCTGTCTATGGTTTTGCTCCATGAACTAGCTTGATATATATCTATGTCTCTATATCCTCTGTCCTGAAATCTATGGTATAAATCAAGTCTGGCATGTTCAAATTCATCATGAGATGAACAAATGCATCTGATACGCATAAATTGAGACTTAGGGATGTTGCGGATGGTGTGGTTCGGGTCATACTGGAGGCGTGTAACAAAGTATTGTATTGAGGGTATTTTCTCAATGTTTTGGTACTTAGAGTATCATCTGCATTATGGTAAACAGTAACATCCAAAAAATCTATGGTACTCCTGTTACATGTAACCGTAAACTCAATACCCCAAATGTTACCATTCAGGTACTCCATAAATTCCTTTAGATATGCTTCATCCGTCTTCCAAATCATCGCCAGATATCGATATCAATGCAGATGTTACTCTGTTGAATCCTTTCTCTGCATCAAGACCCACCAACAACAGTGGTATTTTATAACATTCTGCTTCTGGATCATCATTGTTCTATTAGTGTTGTCAAATATTTGCTCCCCACACCTCCACAAAAAGCACACTGATCCATATCTATCAAGTTTGGAACCATCATTGCCACTATAGACATTAACACTTTATAATCATGGTTTATAATCTAAATGGGCTGTTGCTGGGTCTTAACCATATTTAGGTATTACAGCCATCACAGTTGTATTCCAGTATGTTGGTGTTTCGTCTCCTTTTAAAGTGTTACTAAACTAAACTTTCCAAATCTGTTATCACTTTCTTCCCTCCTAGCTTACAAACTTCCACAGGAATACCATTTATTATTCCTGGAAACTTTCCTGTAGATTGGTTATACAACATTTTTATCTCTTCTCCTATCCTGTTAGTAATTGAGACTCAGCTACATCTAACTTTGGCATATTTAATTCTTTTATAAACATCTCCATTTGTACTTTTTCTCGATTTCCACATTTATAAGCTTTATACAGATTTTTATAAAATGCATGAAATATTTCTAATATCTGTACTGGATCACTGATTATTTTCCTGTTATAGGCTCCCTTAGCTTGGTAATGACCCTTTCTGTTGCCTGAGTCATTGTGTTGAAAGCTTTTGTGCTCTGGAGTTATTATAAAAAAACAGTTGCTTAACAGCAATATTTCTAAACCCATTCATGTTATCAAGGTAGTTCCTTTTTTTCTCTTTAGCTGCACATCTTTTTGTTCTGTGAGATTCCCCCTATTCTGCAATACTTTAACCTCTATTAGTCCCTCTAGTGACACACTGTTTCAGTAATTATTTTAAACTTCTCATGAGGCTGAGTGACCACAGAGGAAGTCATATCTGTGTGGGGTTATTATGTTTGTCCCTTACTTCAATTAGGGCTACTACCTTACTTTTTGGTTACATAATTTCACTGAAATAATCTGTCAGTCATTCAAAACTCAATGTACTTTATCACTGCCACTCTGGCTTGGTCAGACAGGGAATGGAGTACAAGAGGGCTCTGGTTTAACAAAATTATCTAGACATGGATAATTAACCCGCGATGGTGGTGCTGCGGTAGCATTGTTGGCTCACAGTATGACGCTGTCCGGTTCGATTCTCAGCTAGAGCATCTTCTGCATGGAGACATGCGTGAATGGGCGTACCTTCGTTGAAGGTTGTGCGTTGGAGCTGGTAACTCCGCACGTAAAAATCCAACTACCAATCATTAGCAGACCGGATTTCCGCTGTGGTGACCTCTAACCGGGAAAAGCCAAAAGATACAAACAATCTAGACATGGATAATTATGCACCTTTTGGATTCTGAGATGGGGTAGGCATTTGGCATAAACTCTTGGGTCAGTGGACTGGCCAAACAGCAAAACTGTGACCTGAAAGCACTTCTCTCCTTAGGTACAGATACTGCCTATGGTCAGGGACACGCAATACACATCTTTCAGACTTGGGGTAATCAGAAGTGCTTTGGGGAAAAAGAGCAGCAGCAATGCAGAGTTAGCATCTTGAATATGGTTACTCTCCAAAGTTTCTTCTGCCTAGACAAATTTAAAATGTTTTGTCAAAGGCTATCATCTTTTCATTAATTACAGTTGGAAAATAAATTTCCCCTGCAACTCCAAGATGACTATGGCTACACAATGCAAGAGCTGTGTGACAATTTGAGGTATTGCCAGCTATGCCAGGAGAAGTAGGACAGTGGATATGTAACATATGCCAACAGAGCTAGCTGGAATTTTGTAAAGAATTATATGTAATTTGTATGTCAAACTGATTTGTACATATGCTTCTGTTGAAAAATGTATTTGTAAAGTTGATTGATTTAAAAATGTACCAACAGTGGGTCCTGACTGGATTGTAACTGAATTAAATAGACACACACATTATATATATATATATATATATATATATATATATATATATATATATGTGTGTGTGTGTGTGTGTGTGTATGTATGTTAACAGAGGATACTGGAAGAGAAGAGGTTACGCTCAGCTCCAGCTAACTTTGGAAAATAGTAAGAAATTAAATTATTGTGCCTAGGCCATAAAGATGTTATATCACAGGTTGGAATGAAGGCAGAGATGCAGTTGTAAGAGGCATGGTTTGTGAGGCTCGGTAGGAGGCGTAGAAGTTTGTAATTATTTCATGACTTCAGAAGCTGAACCAGATCTGAGGAATGCTATTGTGTGTGTTTATTGACATGTAAGTGCTAAATCCTGAAAGATTCTAGCAATGGCGGGGTTGCATGGGCACCGGATGTCAGATGACCAAATGTATGTGATGTCATTCTTTACAGAAATGATTTAATATTAGGTGAGACAGAAGTCTCACGGCAGTCTGTTTCTTGGAACCTGACACAGGAGGATCCTCCCCTACTTCATCTTGCCTTGCTCTATTAAATAAAAAAAATAAGTTATGTACCTACCATAACGTTCCATGTTAGTTGTCTCCTCTCGCCTTCTTTCTTGCTGGTTGGGTTTGGAGCTGATCTTTGGCTCCGACTCTTCTAAAGCTCGAGGCCTCCCCATATCCCATGATGCCTGGTGCTAGAAACCCAGATCTCGTTTGGTAAGACTAACAGCAGACAAAATAATGAAGGAATCCTATCCTATCATACATAAGCCCAACTTTAGAGACTACTAGGTAGAGTGGGATAGCCAGAGAAGACTCAGCCAGTGTAAATCCATAGAGAAACTCCTCTCGGTCTAGTAGGATAGGGGGATGGAGGGTGGGATGCAAGAAAGAAGGCAAGAGGAGACAACTAACATGGAACGTTATGAAGTTGTATATCTCACCTTCATTCTTGTTGGTTGGGACAGCGTCCCTAGCACCTAATATCCTGGGTGGCTCAGTGGAACAGACTCTTCAGAACAGTGGAACCAAAATCAGCTCTGCTCCTGGAAACCACGTCCAACTTATAATGCGAGATGAAAGTATGAGGATTTGCCCACGTGGCTGCTGCACAAATAGATTCCATGGGCAACCTAGCTTGAAATGCAACAGAAGTGGCTAATGCTCTGGTGGAGTGGCCTTTAGGTTTAACAGGCAATTCTTTATTCCTCAGCTGATAGATAAAGGTTATGATAGAAGTCAGCCACCTAGATAAAGTTACTTTTGATACTGGTAGGCCTTGTTTGCCCTCTGCATAAGAGAGGAAAAGCTGATCCGATTTTCTGAAGTCCTTAGTCCTATGCAAATAAAAGCGCAGTTGCCTGTGAACATCTAATTGATGTAACTTATATTCTCCCCTGTTGGAATGGTTGGGAAAAAATACAGGAAGGTCAATGGACTGGTTCAAGTTATTCTCAGAAGAGACCTTAGGAAGAAAGGAAGGATTAGTCCTAAAAGCAACCCTGTCTTTGGGAACACTAGGTACGGGGACGGATACAAAGAGCCTGCAGTTCAGAAACTCTTCTTGCTGAAGTAATTGCTACCAGAAAAAGTGTTTTCCAAGATAAAAACTTCAAAGAACAGGAAGCTGCAGGTTCGAAGGGGGGCAAAATTAGAGAGGCTAGAATCAAATTCAGATCCCACGGGGGTGGAGGATCTCTAACCGGGGGCCTGAGCAGAGTGGTTCCTCTAAGGAAGGCCTTACAAAGCTTATGAGACATTATACTACTTTCTGAAAGACCAATGTGAAAATTTGAAATTGCAGCTAACTGCACTCTAATTGTAGCGGAAGCGGACCCAGTATGAAAGAGCTCCAGAAGAAATTCCAGGATGTGGTGAACAGGGGCTGAAAAGGGGTCTATATTCTTGGCCTCTGCCCAGGAAGAAAAACGTTTCCACTTACTAGCGTAAGTTTTTCTAGTGGCAGACTTGTGCAATGATAAAATGATTTCACGCACCGATTGGGAGATATCAGGAAGCCTGGCTAGGGTTGGAAGTGGAGCAACCAAGCCGTGAGCTTGAGAGATTGTAGGGAATGATGCAGCCTGCCCGATTGATGGATCAGGAGGTCTGGAGCTGGGTCCAGAGTCCAAGGCTGCTCGATAAGATAATGATGAAGGAACGGAAAAGTACAGTTTTGTACCTACCATAAATGTAGATGTTCCAGTGTTCACACTGCTGCAGTCATCACACTTGGGTTATCCTGCCATCTGGCGGTCCCGCAGTTGGCCAGAGTTCCAAAGTCTTGGCCCGGCGTCGGTTGCTGTCGCTTCTTCCCTGATGTCAGTGCACCAGGGGTATATAATATGCATCCAACGCCATTTTCTTCAGTTTTTCTTGCCCCAGATGTCAGGTGCCACCAAGTGGGTAGGCAATACATATTGCTAATCAAAAATATACATATAAAATAAAAAAACAATGGCTTCAGTTACCAGCAAATACACCCCAAAGGTTGTATAGGATAGAAGGGTATAGATAAGGCCAGCTAGTTCAGAGGGGATGGAGGGAGGGTAACCTGGACTGCAGCAGTGTGAACACTCAAACATCTACATTTATGGTAGGTACAAAACTGTACTATATTCATTGTGTTACACTGCTGCAGTCATCACACTTAGGTTGAATCCCAAAGCTAAGTTTGGGTGGCTGGTCTATAAAGAGTTAGGATTGGCTAAGAGGCCCTGCAGAACTGCAGTGGCAAATCCTGCTCTGGATTTAGAGTAAAGAGGCAGGTGGTAATGCTTGGTGAAGGTGTGCACTGAACTCCAAGTTGCAGCCTCCAAAATTTCCTTGGTAGGTACTCCTTTGAGAAAGGCTGTTGAAGTGGCTGTTGCCCTGGTGGAATGAGGCCTAATGTTGTTAGGGACTGATTTTCCATGCTGTGTGTAGCAGTACTGAATACAGTGTCCTATCCATTTAGATATAGTCTGCTTTGAGATAGCCTTGCCTTGTGATCCTGCAGCATATGCTACAAACAGTTGATCAGTTTTCCTGAAAGGTTTTGTTTTGTCCAAGTAGAAGCGTAGCTGCCTATGTATGTCCAAAGAATGCAGATGTTTCTCCCTTTATTTTGGGGGTTTGGATAAAAAGTAGGCAAATGGATGGTTTGGTTAAGAGCCACACTAGATACCACCTTTGGCGTGAAGGTAGGGTTTGTCCTTAAAGATAACCTGTCCTGATGAAAAATTATAAAAGGTTCCACTGCCATTAATGCCTGTAGCTCCGAGACTCTTCGTGCTGAAGTTACTGCCAGGAGCAGAGCTATTTTCCATGATAAGAATTTTAGATCGGCTGTATTGGCTGGCACAAAAGGTGGTAGGGTCAGTTTTTCCAAAACGAAATTGAGGTCCCAAGTTGGTGTTGGTGCTCTCCGGGGTGGTTTTATGTTTTTAGCCCCTCTGAGGTACTGCTTTAGCAAGGGATGAGAGAATAAAGGAGGATCCGTGTTGTAATGTGCAGAAATGGCAGAGGCGTGAATCTTAATTGAGTAAAAGGATAGGCCTCTGTCCAGCATCTCAGTTAAGTATTGTAAAATCTGAGGAATGTTTGGAACAAGAGGGTCAAGGCTGTGAGCCTGGTTCCAGGCGCAGAATCTCATTCATTTTTCTGAGTAAGCTTTCCTGGTGCTAGGCCTCCTGGCCTCCAAAATGACATCCATAACAGCTTTAGAGAGAGGTGTTGCCTGTTTGACTAAAGTATCTGCCATGCAGCCAGGTTTAGGGTTTTGAGCTGAACGTGCAGGATCTGATTGTTTTGTTGAGTCAGAAGGTGTGGAATTTGGAGCAAAATCCATGGAGGGCCCTGAGCCACGTTCCTTAAGATAGGGTACCAGTGCTGGCGTGGCCAGTCTGAAGCAATCAGGATCATCTGTGTTTTTTCTTGTCTGGCTTTTAGGAGTACCTTTGAAAGGACAGGCAGTGGTGGAAAGGCATAGACTTTTAGGTTTTTCCAGCTGAACAGAAGAGCATCCACTTTCCATGCTTGTTTGTGATAAGTCCTTGTGCAGAATTGTTGTAGTTGGCAATTCAGAGGGGAGGCAAAAAGATCTATGTCTGGGCATCCCCATTTTTGTGTTATCATGCTGAAGATTTGTGGATTCAATTTCCATTCATGAGGGTCCATGATATTTCTGCTTAGATCGTCTGCCAGAGTATTTTTCTTTCCTGGCAGGTATTGTGCTTGCAGGTGAACTTGGTACGTTAGAGCTGTGTTCCACAAGGTCATGGCTTGCCTGCATAGGGGATAAGAATGAGTGCCCCCCTGTTTGTTTATGTACCACATTACTGTGGTGTTGTCTGTCTTTAGTAATAGTTGTCCTGGATGTAGAAGGTCCTTGAACGCTGTTAGGGCATTTTGAACAGCCAACATCTCTTTTTGATTGATGTGAAGATGCATCTGGTCTGTGGTCCACTTGCCCTGAATGCATTTTCCTGCCATGTGTGCTCCCCAGGCATAATCTGAAGCATCTGTTGTTAGAGTTTGCCTGGCTGTGGGTTGGGTAAAAGGCTGATACTTGTTTAGGTGACATGCCTGTGCCCACCAATGATACTCTTGTTGTAGGCAGGGAATTATTGGAATGACTGTTTCTAGACTGTGAGAATGTTGAGTCCAAACACTTTTTAGGTACCATTGTAATTTCCTCATATGCAGTCTGGCATATGGTATTAGTAGAATGCAGGATGCCATGAATCCCAGGGCCTGCAGAATTTTTCTTGCAGGGAGATGGGACGTTTTTGCCAGTAGTTGAAAATACTGAGTTAGTTGCACTTGTTTGTCTGGCGTGAAGTAAGTCATCTGGGCCGTTGTTTTTAAGCTGGCATGCAGGAATGTAATCTGTTGTGAGGGTACTAGTTTTGACTTCTTTTCATTTACTGTGTACCCTAGAGAAATTAGCAACTTTTTCACAAACGCCAGATGCTGTAGAAGAATGTCCATTGTCTCTGCTTGAATGAGGCAGTCATCCAGGTATGGATATATCTGAATTCCTTTTTGTCTGCAAAATGCAATTACTGGTGCCAGGCACTTTGTGAAGACTCTGGGCACAGTAGATAAGCCAAAGGGCAGTGCAGAGAATTGGTAGTGCATTGTACCAGCTTTGAATCTGAGGTATCTTCTGCAATTTTGTCTGATAGGGACATGAAGGTATGCCTCTTTGAGGCCCAGAGTAACAAGCCAAGCCTTCTTGCCCAGCATGGGTAGAAGCTGCTGTAATGTCAACATTTTGAATTTCAGAATATCCAGGTAAGTATTCAGAATTGAAAGGTCCAGTATAGGCCTCCAGGCTTTGTCCTTTCTGGGGACCAGGAATAGTCTTGAGTAAAACCCTTGTCCTTGTTCCTGTTGTGGTACTCTTTGTATAGCTCTCATATCCATGAGGGCTGAAATTTGTTTTTGTGCCTCTGCCCATTGATTTTGTGGCAGGTCTGGCATTCCTTTTAGCTTTGGTAAAGTATGGAAGTGGAATCTGTAACCTTGAGACACAATATTCAGGACCCATTTGTCTTGGGTGATTGTTTGCCAATTTTGAGAAAAAAGTGCTATTTTCCCCCTAAGGGGGCTTCCACAGGGGACGTGCTTGCCACACGTAAGGGAAAGTCATTGTGACTGTTTCCTGTAAGGTTGAGACTTGTCCTCACCTCCTTTTGGGGTTGAGGTGCCCCACTGTCGTTGTCTGAGCCTTGGGGTTGAGATCTGCCTCTTGGGCGTCTGTATCTGCCTCTCTGTGGCCTGTCTGACACTGGAAAGGACCAAATTTTTGTTGGCCAATTTCTGCTAAACCGAGGTGGCTGTACCTGTAAGAAATCCTTGACTGTTTGCATAGATTTAGCTTTATCCTCCATTTTCTTTAACACCTCTTCTGCCTTAACACCAAACAAGGTATCATGTTGTAAAGGAGCATCCAATAACTTTGCCTTAAAATGATCAGGTAAACTCTGTTCTTTTAACCAAGAATGTCTTCGAATAACAGAACCTGTAACTGCGACTCTACAAGAGGCCTCTAAAGAATAAAAACCACATTGCAGAGTATGTTTTCCCACCTGTTCAACTGCATGCAATAAATCCTGCATTTCTTTACAATCAGGAGCTTCTGAGCTAGCAAGCATTTTCTGTTTTAACTGAGCCATTAAATACTGTTGGTACTTAAGCATGTGAAACTGGCAATTTAAAGCTCTTACTGCTAAAGTGGCAGACGTGTATACTTTCTTCTTCCATCTATCCAAAGCTCTGGAATCTCTGTCAGAGGGTACTGGATTTTTTGCAATAGAAGCCTTAACCTCTTTTGGACCCTGGGAAATAGTTTCTGGATCAGTAGAAGGGTTTTTGTAAAGAAACTTGTGAGAGTCAGGGACTCTATAATACCTATCTGGCTTGGCTGGAGCAGGGGGCAAAGAGTCAGGAGATAACTGGATTCAGAGAACACATCATCCATAATGTCTAGCACAGGCGGAATAGCCAGGGGCCTGTGCTGAGGCAATAAGAGTAAATCCCTGAGCCTTTTCTTGGATTCTGAGTATTCCTGACTTTCCCAATGGAAATGTTCCCTCATGGTATGTAAAGTTTCCCCAAAAGAGTAATCCTCAGGAGGAGAGGCTGAAGGGATAGATGCCTCAGCATCAGAGTCCTCATAGGGGGGTAAAGAGTATCCCTGGTCTGAAGAGGAATCAGAGGAAATGGAAACCTGATCAGAGGAGTCATAGTCTGTATCCTGCCTAAGCCTTTTCTCAGGAGGGGGGTGGGAACCCCTGATTAGAGTAAGGAGGTCTTCGGCCATTTTAAGCATCTGTTTCTTAGGCATGGAGGACTGTCCAGGAGAATGCTGTACTTGTTTCTTTGTCTTTAATGGTACCTTTGTCTTGGCTGTTGTTTTAATGGTAAGTTGTGAAGGTCTGAAAACACCCTCAGAAGCCGGTGCCTGCTCAGCGGCTCCGGACCCATCTGAGGGATTAGTTTCCGTAGGCCCAATACCTTGAGTTTCCAGAGGCCTAGATGTCTCCACGTGGGAGTCGGAAGCGGCCTGTGGCTCTGAGGTAGCGGGTGTCAGGGGCTGCAAAAGCGCCTCACTGAGAACCGGCGACTGGCCTAGAAGAGGTTTCGTCAGTTTTGGACCTCGGATGCCTGTCTTTATCCTTGTCTTTGCATTTTTTTGGTATTGAGGTCATCGGCTGATCCGACGGCATGGTATAATTGAACCTTCGGCCAAAGTAGTGTAAAGCAAAATCAAAACGTCTCTTTATAGTGCGTTTGTTGAATCTAGCACAAAACCGACAACTAGTGACATCATGATCCGGGCCTAGGCATGGAATACAGTAAGAGTGGAAGTCCTTATGAGGTATTTGCTTCCCACAAGAAATACAATTATTAACTTTTTCTGACATCGGTCTGAGGCAAGAAAAAGGTTTCCCCAACGGGGTACTTAGCTTTATTGAAGACTTCGGATCTGAAAATCGACTTCGAAAATCTCAGTTGTCGGCCGACCGGCACTTGCGAATTGCTTCTGCTTCGGGCACTGCGCAAGAAAGACTGAAGAAAATGGCATCGGATGCATATTATATACCCCTGGTGCACTGACGTCAGGGAAGAAGCGACAGCAACTGACGCCGGACCAAGACTTTGGAACTCTGGCCAACTGCAGGACTGCCTGATGGCAGGATAACCCAAGTGTGATGACTGCAGCAGTGTAACATGATGAACATCCATATTTGTTGAGGCCAGTACGGAGCAATGAGGATCATTCTGCAACCCAATATGGTAGCTTTCTGTATCTGCTTGGGAATTAGGGGAAAAGGCGGGAATGCATACAGAAGTCCCTGAGGCCAATTGTGGACTAGAGCGTCTCTGAGGGAATGCTCTGGATGTGGTAGGAGAGAGAAGAAGTTACTGCACTTGCTGTTGAAGGGGGTGGCAAAGAGGTCGCAGCTAGGTTGCCCCCATTTGCAGAAGATTTGGTCCGCTATTACTTGTTTCAGAGACCACTTGTGAGGTATGAGAATAGCTCTGCTCCGCCTGTCTGCTATGACGTTGGATTTCCCTGGGACATGTGTTGTGGTCAGAAACCATTGGGAAGAGATTGCCCACTGCCAGAGTCTGAGTGCTTCTCGACATAGGGGGTAGGACCTGGTTCCGCCCTGCTTGCTGATGTACCACACGACTGACATATTGTCCGTTTGAATTGCAATTGTCCCAGTAGGAAGAGAGTCCTGAAGAGCTTGCAACGCTAAAAGCACGACCCTCATCTCCAAGACGTTTATGTGCAGATGGTACTCTTGAGGTTGCCAGGTACCCTGGACTGTTCTGCCCTGATAATGCCCCACCACCCGATCAGGGAGGCATCCGTGGTCACCATAGCAACTGGAGGGGGAAGTACAAATGGTCTGCCCAGGGGCACTGATGAGACCATCCACTACGCAAGGTGCTTTTTGCATGTTTCAGTGATGATAATCATGTGAGACATGGGAAGCTGGTGGAAGGACCATTGGGTGAAAAGAAGCCAATGGAGGATCCTCATGTGAAAATGCGCCAGAGGGATGAGTATGATTGCTGCTGCCATGAGACCCAGGGTTTGGAGGACGAACCTGGCTTGAATTCTCTTGCATTGTAACAAGACCTGGACATGCCGCTGAATGACTAACACCCTGTCTAGTGGAAGGCTGGCTGACCTGTCTTTTGTATTTAAGTTTGCGCCTATAAAGATGATAGACTGACAAGGCGACAAAGCAGATTTTTTGAAATTTATAGTGATACCTAGTCTGGAGCACATCTGGATAGTATAGTCTCTGGCTTGCAGAAGGTGATGCCTGGTGGTAGCAGTGAGGAGCCAGTCGTCTAGATACGGAAACACCTGGAATCCTTGCCATCTCAGGTGAGCGGTAACTACTGCCATACATTTGGTGAACACCCTGGGGGCTGTGGTGAGACCAAAGGGCAGAGCTCTGAACTGATAATGGCTGGCTCCCAGCTGGAAGCGCAGGAACCTTCTGGAGCGCCTGTCCATTTTGATGTGGTAGTACGCATCCTGAAGATCTATGGAGCGCATCCAATTGTCCTGACCCAGGAAGGGTAAAATGGACTGTAGTGTGACCATCCGAAACTTCGTTCTTTGTACAGACCTGTTTAGTCTGCTGAGATCCAAAATGGGTCTCCAGTCCCCTGTCTTTTTTGGTACCAAAAAGAACCTTGAGTAAATTCCGGATCCTTGCTGGTCTGCTGGGACTTGATGGATGGACCTTTTCTTAACAGTTTTGAAACTTCCTGAACTGCTTGATCCCTTAGATTGGGTGGAACATCTGGAAGGGACTTGTTCAACAATAAAGGAGTGTGAACAACGGGAATTCTTTAGCCTCCGGATATAACGGACTGTACCCATTTGTCTTGTGTTATGTCTTGCCAGGCTCTTGGGTACAGCGATAATCTTCCCCCGACTGCCTCCAGAGGTGAGCAGCCGGGCAACCCTTCAGGGATGCTGGAAGGCTTGTCAGAGAAAGAATCTCTGCTGCCCTGGTTTTGCGGACCCCCTCTGCCACGAGGGTGGCGTCTGTTATTGTTCCCTCCTCTGCCCCTGGAGGGAAACTCACCACTTGTGTCTGGCAAGGCTCCCTGGGATTTCTGGAACCACATCTTTCCACTCTTCTGACCCTTGGGATATGGTCTGGAAGGAGTGGAAAAATGGACTCCTATGGCAGAGAGAGTCTTGCCTTCCTGCTCACACCTGGTAAGGGTATCCTTCACCTGTGATCCAAAGAGAGAGGAACCATCAATAGGGGTGTTGGTGAAAGACGCTCTGAAAGGTTCCGCAAAGTTACATAGCCGCATCAAAGCATGCCTCCTTAGGGCCACGCCTGTGCCTGCGGCTCTACTCGCCCCATTGGCTGCATATGAAATGAGCCTCATGGAGGAGTTTACCAATGAATTAAGAGTCGCCAGCTGGGAGGCTGCCTAAGCCTAGGCCCCCTCAGCTGATGGATCTTGAAGGTTACTCCAAGCTCTTTCAGGAGATCCCTCTGAAGACGGGTAAAGTGGCACAGGTAATTCAGGGACCGCATAGAAAAGGTCGCTGAAGAGAACATCCGCTTTCCATATCTGTCCATCGTCCTGAACTCCTTGTTAGGGGGATGGACAGGTGAAGTTTCAGCCAACTCCTTCTTTGTGGCCACCGCTACCACCATGGCATCAACAGGGACACTTTTGGTCAAGAACTGTTTGTTCTGCGGTGCAGTAATGAATTTGGCAGGTCCTCTAGGGGTCGGTTCCACTATGTCTGGAGTCGTCCACGCCACCACAGACATCAGTGGGTCGAAAGGTGGAGACACCCAGGAGGTGGAAGGTCGGGATCCAAATGCATCCAGGAATACCGACTCATCCTCGGAAGGGCTTAGGGCAGTCCAGTTCCCCCTCTGCCTAAGCGTCTCAAGGATATCTGAGAAGGAGACATCTTCAGAGGGGGATCTTGGGACCCTTCTGATTTCTCTAAGTCGGTATTCGATGTGACAGACTCGGGGGAGTCAACATGCTTCCTCTTGCGAGGTGGCTCCTCTGAATGGTCAGGGGAGGCCTCGGAAGAGGACGATACACCCAAAGGGGTGTCCTGGAGCACTGGATCCCAACACTTGGGGTCTGGAAGAGGGGCAGAGGCTGATGCAGGCAACCTAGGGGGAGGAGCCAATGGGGTTGATCGTGGGACTGACTCGGGGGCAAGTACACTCCTCATCACCTCGAAGGCATCCCTGCCCAGATGCAGAGATGGCTCCGGTTCCGAAGAAACCAGAACCCCTCCCCGTACCGAGGGGGACGGCTCTGAGGCAGATGTGGGAGCCAAGCTCACCTGAGCCGAAGCACCAAGGGGGAGAGGGGGTTGGACAAGGGTGTTGGAGCCAACTGGGAGGGAGGATCATTGGTTCCAGCTGGAGCCGAGATGGATGTTATGGCTTCACCCAACTACGGCTCCTAACTGGGAGCTGAAGGTTTAGGTGGCCTAGAAGATTTCACTGGCTGACCCTTCGCCGGTGAATCTTGGGGTTTAAGAAGACCCCTCAAGATCAATTTGTTTTTGCTCTCCTGCAGGACTCTTGGACTGAAAGCATGGCAAATCGAGAAAGAGTCCTGGAGGTGTACGGCGCCCAGACAGTAAACACAAGAAGTGTGACCATCTGTCAGAGACATCTTCTGACAGCATGAGTCACACTTCTTGAATCTGGACAGCTTAGGATCCTTAGACATCCTGAAAGAAGAAAAACCAAGGAACAACACACACACACCAAAAGGTTAAGGTAACTAACCACAATAAAAATACACTACAGTTACCAGAACCAACTACACTACAACAACTATAATTAACTATAGCTAAACAAACTAACAGTAATAAAGGAATTTTTTTTAAGGGAGATAGGGAGAAAAAGGTTATCCTCCAACTTAAATGGAAAGCTTTTAGAGGTAAGGTTATCCTCTAACTTAAACGGAAAACCTTAAGAGGGAAGAGAAAAGGGGGAGGGGAAACTCTCTAAATAAAAACGAGTTTCTGAGGGGAAAAGACAAGGATTCAGACATAAACACAACTACAATACCAAGGATATATCTAAACGAGAATTTCTATTCTAAAACTAACTAGTTTAATGACAGAAAAGACACAATATAAAAGTTTTATATGACCTGAGCCAGTAGAGAAACCTTGCAGCAGAAGCGGCAAACAAGATCTGGGTTTCTAGCGCCAGGCATCATGGGATATGGGGAGGCCTCAAGCCAGTATGTAGCTCTCGAGCTTTAGAAGATGGCCGAGTTGAAGCCGAAGATCAGCTCCGAACCCAACCAGCAAGAATGAAGGCGAGATAGACAACTTAACATCAGTAATTCTCTAGATCAGTCATAAAATATAGTGAGAATTCTGTAACTGTGTGAATCTTTCAATTTGTGTTATTTTTAATATTTCCTGTGAGTGAAACTCTGGTGTTTACTGGAAATAGATATTTCATATTTTCATTTTATTTTCTTATTTATTATAAAATATATTTAAACTTTTCACTGTGGATAGTCCTTTAGAGAACAGTGTAACCCTTCAGAGTACTTATATCTATTGGTGACACTGTGGCCACTCCTGAAGCCTGGCTGTTTGGTCAAAATTACCATTTGTATTAATATTAATTTCACTCAGTATAATTGGGTACCTTGTAAGAGCCTTAGGTAGCTGGCTTTGTAGTGTCTGGTGGCAGTGACAATTACCTTATAGTCTGGGCATAAGGGAGCACAGCAGGTAAATTTGTGCCACCCTTTCCCAGGTGTATATGTGTGTGTGAAAATCAAATCTCACTGTGTGTGTGTCAGCTACTTAGAACAGGGACACAAAGCACTGATTTCACAGAAAGGGTGCTGGATGACTTGGCTTGGACACTCAGCTGAGGACTTAATTCTATAGCTGTGCTAGTGGGAAGCCTTATTGTGGCCCTGGAGGAAGACATATATAAAGAAATCCAGAGCCTTGCTGACTGTGTTCTCTTAAGGGAAATTGTGCTTGATGCAGAGAGGTCTGCATCTGGAAATACTGTGTGTATCCATTTGTATTCCAAGTGAACATCCTTTTCCAGTGTCAGTGGTAAGGATTCAGGCTACTTGATTACTGGTCCAGAGTGGGGATGTTGCATATTGGTGGGATATTAATTTAACTTCTGTATCCTGTAGGCAGTTGTCACTGAAAGTGTATCCTCTCAGTAGCCACATGTTAAACATTCAGAGTTTCATTTCACAACAGATTTATTTTTTTGTTAGTTTAGCTTAGTCAGGGAAAACAGGCAAAGATATCATCTGAGGATTATGGCAAGCTGACAAAGAACCAGTTGGCCAAAGTGTGTAAAACCAAAGGACTGGTGTATGCCAACCTGACTAAAGAGGAAATTATTTCAGCCTTAGTCACAGCTCAAACTGACAACCAGGAGGATAACCAGTCTGGTGATGGGAATTTGCAGCCGTCATAAACAGGGCAATTTATCTTTTCCTCAGAGGACTTAAAAAAGCCATCTGGAGTTAGACTTGAACTGGAGGCAAATTGCTTGGAATTAGAATCAGCAGAGAGACTGAAACATTTTGAGGCTGAAGAAAATGAGAGATTGTGGGATTTGGAGGGCGAAGAAAATGAGCAGCAGCATCAACTTGAGAGTGAGATGCTGACTCTTTGCCAGGGTCATGGAGGTAATGGAGAAGGTAATAACTGAACGCTAGAAGTAATTAAAGGTCAGTAAATTTCTTCCACAATTTACAGAGGGCGAATATTTTGACAGTTTTATTCATATATTTGAAAGAGTGTGTAAATGGTATAATGCTGACCAAAGGTTCTGGGTATGGTTCCTGACCCCCTTACTTCATGGTAAAGCTGTAACTGCTGTTTCTAAATTGTCTGATATTGATTGTTTAAAATTTGAAAAAGTAAAGAAATGTTTACTTGAAAGTTTTAACACCTGAAGCTTACAGAAAAAAGTTTCGTGAGCATAGACACAAGGCAGATGAAAGTGTTTGTGATTATATTGCCGAGTTAAGCACTTATTTTCATAGGTGGATGACTGGGTGTCAGGTCACCACTTTAGAAGGGCTGGCAGACTTTGTGGTGAGGGAACATGCTCTTAGCACTTTGCCTGAGGACATGAGTATTTCGTTGGTAGACAGAGAGTGTAACTCTGCAGATGAGCTTGGGGAAAAGGGGGAGCTCTACTTAGCAAGCAGAGCATTACTGCACAGGAAAGGGATACCCAGTGCTGCATGTGGATATAAGGGAACACATGGTGGGTAGCCTAAACCACCCCACCTCAACAGAGTTTGTCAATAACAGGAGAGGTAACTAAGTCAGGTACATAGCCAGGATTAAGGGTTAAATGTTTTAAATGTAACCAGTGGGGCCATGTATCATACAGATGTCCACAGAGGAAAGGTGGGGGAGCCAGCAAGTGGGAATAACAGTATGCCAGTGGTAAGTTGTCTGCAGACAGCAGGGGTACCAATCTATCACAAGTGGTTATATCCTATCTTAATGGATGGAAAACAGGTCATTGCTAAGAGAGAGAGAGTCTCTGACATAACTATTGTGAAACCTGCAGTAGTTAAAGAGGAACAGTACTTGCTTGGGCAGTCCACCCCAGTCAGAGTTTTAGGAGGGACCCCATTCCAAATGCCTTTGGCCAGGGTTCACCTTGACTGGGAGGGTGAAAAATGAATCAAGCAAGTAGGTGTGTTTGAGGATATCCCTGCAGATGCCCTGATAGGGGATGATTTTGATAATGCAGAACTTTGTGTGCATGCAGTTATACGCAGTCAGGCTTGGAGACAGGCATGTGGGTCTGGTAGCCTGGGGGACACCCAGGCAGACCACACCAGAAATCAGGGCTGGTGAGGTGGCTATTTAAAGGAGGGAGCTACCTTGTAAACAGTGAGCCTGAAGGTGAGTCACAGCTGCTGGTAGATACTGATGTTCCCTTGGACAGAGTGACTACAAGTGCAGTGGTGAGTGGTAGTACCCATGCTGACAGTTAGGCACTGCCATCACAGGATACCAGACTTTCTGTGGAAGGGGAACTGGGAAGAGTCACAAAAGTAGAGCTGAGACAAGCTTAGCTCTCAGACCCTACATTATAAGGCTTTGGGAGGTAGCTATGCAGGCACCTGATTCTCAAGGAAAGGGTATCTGTGTACTGGAACAAAGGGTTACTGTATAAGTGGACCCCTGAGGGATGGCTAGAGGGTGAGGTAATACAGCAGTTGGTAGTGCCTAGAGCCTACCATCTGGCACTTCTAGCCATAGCCCATGACATTCCTTTTACAGGTCATATTGGCATAAAGCATACCAAGCAATGTATTATGCAGAACTTTTATCGGCCTGGGATTACAAGGAATGTAACAGGGTACTGCAAGACCTGTCAGCAGTGCCAAAAAGTAGGCAAGGCAGGAGACAAGGTCAAAGTTCCTTTGATGTCTTTGCCTGTGATTGAAGAGCCATTTCAAAGGGTAGCTATGGATATTGTGGGGCCTTTGAGTACCCCAAGTTCCACACGGAAGAAGTATATCCTGGTGTTATTAGAATATGCTAGTAGATACCTTGAGGCAGTGGCTGTGTCCTCCATTGAGGCAGAGAAGGTGACAAATGCTTTGTTAGAGATTTTCAGCAGGGTAGGTTTCCTGAGAGAATCACCTAGAGCCATATTTTACACCATCGAGTGGCTAGCCCTGCCACGGCGTGCAGTTTGTGATCCATGTTCTCCTATCTTTGAGGATACTGCGCACCACAATAGATGCCCAAAGCGGTTGGTCTTTTTAAAACTCTTCCCCCCATTGGGCACCATGTAGAGTCTGTGCTGTTGCCCACAGCTCTATTCATTGGTGAGTTTGAGATGGAAACACTCACCAATGAGTGGCTCCTGAGGGTACTAATTGCAGTGTGGAGAGAAAGGAGTATCCCAGATGACTGGAGAATAAGCATACTCGTGCCAGTGTACAAGAACAAAGGGGACATCCACAGCTGTGGACAGTACAGAGGCATCAAACTCTTACCACATTGCATGAAAGTTCTGGAGAGGGTGATTGATAAACGGATACGCAGAATAGTAGAATGTAAGATGGGAGATGAACAGTTTGGATTCAGATCAGGATGCAGCACAATTGACCTGATGTTTGCATTGAGACAGATAATTGAGAAGAGGAGAGAGTCAAACTGGGCTTTCCTAGACTTGGAGAAAGCATATGACAAGGTCCCAAGAAAGCTGATCTGGGCAGTACTGTGATGGTTTGAAGTCCCAGAAACATTGGTAGACTTAGTACAGACTATGTACAAGGAACCAGTGACCCAAGTACGAACAGTGTTTGGCCTCACTGAGGGGTTCCTAGTGGGAGTGGGTGTACACCAGGGTTCAGCTCTGAGCCCACTGCTGTTCATACTGGTAATGGACTACATCAGCAAACAGGTTGGAGGGGTCAGAGCAACAAAGCTGCTGTATGCAGACAATGTGGCAGTACAGGCAGACTCTGATCTAGAACTTCAGCAAAGGATAGGAGAATGGAATGCAAATCTGAAGGCACATGGGATGAAACTAAGCACAGATAAGACAGTGGTAATGGCAGCAGATTGGGGAAATCAGAAGAAGCTGAGAATAGAGATAGATGGGAAGATAGTGGAACAGGTAAACAGCTTCAAGTATCTGGGAGGGGTGGTTGAGGAGAAGGGTAGTCTGAATGAAGAGGTCAAAGCTAGAATCAGAGGGGCTGCAGCCAACTGGCATAGAATATCAGGTGTAGTCTATGACAGAAGAATGCCAAAGAAGCTGAAAAGTAAGGTGTACAAGACAGTGGTGCGACCAGTACTACTGTATGGTACAGAAACCTGGGCAGTAAAGGCAGAACAGTTGAAGAAGCTAGAGGTGATGGGAATGAAGTGTCTGAGAAAGGTGGTAGGTTGCACACTGCGGGACAGGTGAAGAAATGAGGACATAAGAGCAGAAGCCAAAGTAGCTCCAATTGCAGAAAAGATCAAAGAGAACAGATTATGATGGTATGGGCACATGTGTAGAAAAGCAGAAGACAATCTGGTGAGGGAGATTTGGGACAGACGGGAAGAAGGTAAGAGGAAGCAAGGGCGTCCAGCAGAGGTGGATGGATTGTGTGAAAGAAGATCTGCGACAGTCAGGCATGAGTGTTGAAGAAGGCAGGAGAGTGGCACTGAATCAAGAGAGTTGGCGACAGTTAATACGATACCCGACCCCATGTAAATGGGAAAAAGGGGGATGATGATGATGAGGTTTCCTGAGAGAAATACTGACTGACAGAGGTGCCAATTTCATGTAAGATCTGGTGGAAGCGCTGTGGGGTGAAGCACCTAAAGACCACCCCCTACCATCCCCAGACTAATGGTCATGGGGAAAGGTTAAACTTTACACCAAAGACCATTCTATGGGCATTTGTAGACCAGTTTCAGAGACAAATATTTTCCCCATCTGCTGTTTGCATACAGAGAGGTACTACAGGAATCCATAGTTTTTTTTACCCTTTGAGTTGCTATATGAGCATAGGGTGAGGGGGGGCCTTTAGATTTGATTCATGATGAATGGGAGGGTGAGTGTGTGTGCCACAAGGACTCTTTTGTGGCATATGTCTTATACCTCAAAACAGTGCTTATAGAGCTCATGGGCTTAGCCCAGGAGAACCTGGCAGGAGCCCAGCAGCAGAAAAAGGTCTGGTATGACAAGAATGCTCGAGCTTGAGAGTATGCTGTGGGACAGCAGGTGATGGTTCTCATTCCTGTCAGACACAATAAGCTTTAGGCAGCTTGGGAGGGACCCTTCAAAGTGGTAAAGAAGGTCAGTGATGTTAACTACATGGTAGAACTGCTAGGCAGGAGGCAGGGGCCCAAATTGTACACTGATAACTTGATGAAACCTTACTATGATAGGGAGGCCCTGTTTCTAAGTATTTTCAGTAGGAGACAGGAGGAGTCTGAGGGGGATCTATGGCTGCAGTGAGCCAGCCAGCAAAATGCCAAGCTACTATGGTGGAGCCTAGGATTTCAGGCATATGATATGACAGCGCAGCACTGTAGTGGGGTTAGCAATGCCAATGCAGATGGGATCTTAAGACAGGGTATGGGTTAATGTATTCCCAGTTAGGCTCATTCCTCTCAAGCAACGTTTCTCAAGGGTCACTTGAAAAACTAGCTTGAGTCTTCAAGGGGGTAAGATATATGTGACATCCCAATTCTGGGCCAGTAATCAAGCAGCCTGAATCCTCACCACTGACACTGGAGAGGGACGTTTACTTGGAATTCAAATAGATACACTCAGTATTTCCAGATGCAGACCTCTCTGCATCAAGCACAATTTTCCTTAAGAGCACAGAGGGAACACAGTTAGCCCAGGGTTTGTTTTTTATATCTCTCTCCAGGGCCCAAATAAGGTTTCCCACTAACATAGTTATAGGGTTAAGTCCTCAGCTGAGTGTCCAAGCAAAGTCCTCTAGCATCCTCTCTGTGAAACCAGTGCTTTGTGTCCCTGCTCCAAGTTGCACACACACACCTGTGAAAGGTTGGCATAGATTTACCCACTGTGCCCCTTTTGCCCAGACTATAAGGTAGCTATCACTGCCACTCGAAAGTACAAAGCCAGCTACTTAAGGCTCTTGCAAAGGTAGCCAGTTATACTGAATGAAATTCATATTAATACAAATGATAATGTTTACAAAACAGCCAGGCTTTAGGAATGGCCACAGTGTCACAGATAGATGTAAGTACTCTCAAAGGTTAAAATATTCTCTAAAGGATCAGCCAAAATGAAACGTTTAAATATATTTAATAATAAAAGAACATGACAAGGTTTAATATCTACTTATAGTAAACATCAAGTTTCAATCACAGGAAATATTAAAAATAACTCAGCTGGAAAGATTCACACAGTTACAGAAAATAAATACTTAACTATTCTCACTGTATTTTCCTGACTGATCTGGAGAATTACTGTTCCTACTTACTTAATAGAGCAAGGCAAGATCAAGTAGGGAGGGATCCTTCTGTGTCAGGTTCCAAGAAACAGACTACACTGAAACTTCTGCCTCACCAAACATAAAAACATTATTTCTGTACAGAATGACATCACATACATCGGTCATCTGACTTCTGGTTCCCAAGCAACCCCCCCCCCATTGCTAGAAATGGACAGGAATTAGCACTTACATGCCAATAATACACACAAAAGAGCATTGCTCAGATCTGGTTCTACTTCTGGAAGTCATAAAATAATTACAAATTTCTATTCCTCCTGCAGAGACTAACAAACCATTCTTCTTACAGACATTGCATCTCTGGCATTTTTCAATACAAGCATCTGTACAAATCAGTTTGATAACAAATGACATAATTCTTTAGAAAACTCCAGCTGTCTGTGCTGGCATATGTTACACATCCACTGCTGTAATTCTTCTGGCATAGCTGGCAATACCTCAAATTGTCACAAGCTGTAGGGGGAGCAGAAGTGTGTTCAAGAAGAGAAGAATAGCTCTGAACTCTCCTGTAGTCTGTGAAAATAATCTCACTTACCAATTCTCTGGGTTTAATTTCTCTTAGTATAGGATTTCTACTACCATGATGAAAATAGAGACTATTCCTAAAACAGGGCATGATTAGAGTTTATGAAATTTGTATTGTTTTCATCGTTGATGTTAGCCAAGTGTGCTCTTTCCACCACCTGCAATATGCCCAGCATTGTCTCCTGTAATTTGTATGCAGTTACAAGTATTGGTAGCATACCTATGTATGTCTGTACATTCTTTATTAGACCTATTGCTCCTACTACCCTTGAAACTGTCTGGGTATCTTTCTGCTGTATTGCTATTGTTTCTGTCAGCAAATGCTGGTATTCTATGACTTTGTCTCTTTCAGTACGAAAGACACTATAAGCAGTAGGTATAGCAATTTCAATGACTGATGCTACTTTTGTCTTCTTTAACTAGACTACTGTATCTGCTTTTCTTGGATCTATTTTTTGAACTGTTAATAGTGGGTGATCCCATGTGATATAAAACTTCATCATTCTCTATAATGTTTTGTGGATCTTGTTTCCAACGGTTCTCAGCTATTTCTTTTTTTTTTTCAATAATCCGTCTTTTATTAGTTTTCAACTACATGACTACAAACTACTATATATATATACAATATGTACATGATTGCTTCCAAAAGTTACACAAATATTGTATATTAACACACATTATTAAAAAGGAAATACAAAAAAAAAAAAAAGCGGTCTGTATTATTGTTACAACCTATATCTAATCTAAGATGGAATCTGTCCTATAAATATATGTCCTGTGAAAAAGTGGATAGGAACCTCTAGGCCAACACAATATTAAAGATTTGCTCCCATATTTTTATATTGTTTATGCTTTTCTTATGGTCATTGATTAACAATTTGTGCGCTAATATATGTCTTATTGCTAATGTTCTAAAATTTTCCCAAGATGTCTGGTCTGGGTTCAACCAGTTTGAAGCTATGTACAGTTTCATTAATAAACAAATATTCATGATTATGATCCTTTTTGATTTGTCTAAATTATCCGGGGGAATATGTAGGATCATAAATTCCCAAGAGAGTGTTGAATGTTGGTAGCCCATTTTCTGTAAATGAAGTTTTAATGAATTCCAAAGTTTAAAAATGCATTTGCAACTCCAGAACATGTGCAACAGGTCAGCTGTCTGATCTATGCAATGTGGGCATTTAGGCGAATTCTTTGATTCAAATTTATGAAGAGTAAGACGGGTATAGTAGGCATTATTAAATATCATCAGTTGTGTGAATAGTAATTTTTGGAGGGATACTGATTTTAGTGTTAGATTAAATGCTTCCAAAATCTTGCTGTCATCAACTAATATTAATTTTTCCCTCCAGTAATTCGATAAGAGAATATGTTTATTATATTTCATCTCTTTTATCAGTTTATATGAGATAGTTATATATTTTTTGTCCTGTAACAGAGCTTCCCACAGATTACGACATATATTTAAGTCCTCTTCTTTAAGTTCAAAGTTATTGAAATAATTTATAGCCAGAACTTTTAGTTGTCTCATGATAATTAGATAAGAAATGGGAAGATTTTTCTCTTTTAAAATATCATGTACTGATACCCCAAGAAAGGGGTATAAATCCAGTATGATTAAATCCTTTATTAGAGGGAATTTCTGTAAGTCTATCAACTGATTCCCAATTACTAAATTTGGGTTCTTGTGGAGTGGCTGAAACACCATCATATACTTTAGTAGGTTTAATGAAGTAAAAAGATTTTGAATTGAAGTTACATAGCTTTTAATATGTTCCATTAAGTCATATTTACTGAGTGTTCCTCTATTCAGAAAGGGTAGTGCTTTACAATTAATTCCCACTCCAGTTACATGTCTATAAGTTAGGACCACCCATTTGGGTGCCCATTTCAGACTGGCTCTATCAAAGTGAATCGCCCTTAAAATTCTGTTAGCATTAATTACCAAATAATAGGTTTCAAAATCCGGTAAGTCTAAACCTCCCCTATTCTTTGGAGCCATCAGTTTCTCATATGTTATCCTCGTTTTCCTAGGTTCCCAAAGAAATCTCCCTAGTCCTATATGAAGCTGTTTAAAAAATTTCCTCGTGATTCTAAGTTGTGTAGCTCTAAGGATATATAGTATTCTGGGAAGAACATTCATTTTGATAATTGCAGTTCTTGCCATTATTGGTAATTTCAATTTACTCCATCTTTTCAAGTCCAATGTTATCTGATCCCAAGTTGACTTAACATTGTTTATAAAAAAATCTCTATTATCAGTTGAAAATACTATACCCAGATATTTTGTTCTTTCTTCAGTCATTACCTGTCCTATCAGTGGTAACAATGAAAAGGGTTTAGGTGTCTTTAATGGGAATATTTTGTTTTTTTTTAAATTAAGTTTATAATTAGAGATTTTCTCAAAGTCTTCTACTGCTTTTAATATTTTCTCGGTATCTGACACAGGTGTGGTACAGTATATATTTAAATCATCTGCGAAGGCAGCCATATTTATCTTCATACCATATAATAATGGGGGAATTATAAAAAACATTTTGTTTAATGTGTAAAAATAATGGTTCCAAATAAAGATTAAATAAAATAGGAGATAATGGGCACCCTTGTCGGGTACCATTTTTAATTTGTATTCTCTTAGAGCAGTCTTGATTGATAAATACATTTGTATATGCATTGTTATATATTTTCCTTAATGTTAAAATGAAATCCTGAGGTATATTAAAGTATGATAACATGTCAAATAAGTATACCAAGTTAACTCTGTCAAATGCTTTCTGTGCGTCAATTATAAGTGCATATATATTAAGATTTTTATGTTTGGCGTAGGAAATTAATGTGTGAAGCGTTAGTGTATTATCAGTGGTCTGTCTCCCATCTATAAACCCCATTTGTTCCTCTGATATTATTAAATTTATGACCCTCTTCAGCCTATTTGCCAGGATGGATGTCATAATTTTCATGTCTATATTCAAGAGTGAAATGGGTCTGTAATTATCTGGGTTTTTAGAATCACTTTTCTCTTTCGGTATCAGAATTGTCTTTGAGGCATTAAAGTGGGGATCATTAATTTTATTTTGAATTATATAGTTAAATGTCTGTGAAAGTATTCTACTCAGAATCTCACTAAAAGTTTTGTAAAATTCAGAGGTCAATCCGTCTGGCCTAGGGGCTTTATGAGGTTTCAGCTTCTTAATTATCTCTGTTACCTCTTCCGCTGAAATCGGTTTAATTAAATCCCTATGTGATTCATTATCAATACTCGGGAATGTAATCTTCTGTAAGAAATTTTTCCTAGCTTTATCTGGTAAAAGTGCCTGCTGGTCACCATATACCTGATTAAATATTGTTTCAAAGGTATTCATAATGTCTGCCTTATTAGTATATGTCCTATTATTATGATATATTTCTGAGATTAATAGTGTTGATTTTGTTTGATTAATAATGCGTGCTAGTGCTTTTGAGGGAGTCTGAATATGATTCGCGTATTTCTCTGTTCATAAAATGACAGTTTACTATTATGTAATAAAAATAGCTCTTTTTGACATTTTAATAAATCTGTTTCTGTTTGTTTATTGTAGTTCCTCATTAACTCCTGGTCTAATAACTTAATTTTGGTTTCCAACTCTTGTAGTTCTTTATTTTGCATTTTTTTATAGTAAGTAGCTTTCTGAAGAAAAATCCCTCTTATTTGGGCTTTAGTTGTAGCCCATTCTATATCAACGGGGTGTCTGTTTTTGAGAAGGTTATGAAGTAACTGTTTAAGTGTCTTTAACTTCTTTCAATATATCGTCTTTACTCAGTAAATATGGATTTAAAGACCAATTGTATCCTCGAAGTCTCCTATTACTCATATTATTATTATTTAGTGTTAATGTGATCTTAGAGTGGTCCGATAGTTGTCGTGATTGGGTAGAAACACATGGGTCAGCAGATATCAATACTTCCGAGATCAAAAAAAAGTCAATTCTCGACCACATTTTATGGCAACTAGAGTAAAAAGTAAAATTCTCTGCTTTCATTTGTGTGTATGTATGTTTAAATGGGTCATATAGTTTGAAATCGGATTTAAGTTCCTTCAATGCTATCATTGCCTGTTTATTAAAAGCTTTAGATGAACCTAATTTATCCAACTTGGGATCTTGATACGAATTCCAATCACCTCCCATTAATATATAGCAGTTATTATATTGTTGTAAAATGGAGTAAATTGAAGTTATAAAATGATGCTGATTAGTGGAAGGGGCGTATATATTCATAAGTAATATGGGTTTATCATAGAACTTGGATATAAGAATCACCAAACACCACCGTCCCTCTATCTATTTTGACATCTAAGATTTTCGCTTGGTATCGGTTTTTAATTATAATTGCCACCCCTGCACTGTTCGTTGTCCCTTCCGCCGCCACTATCTTTCTAATCCATTTCTTATCCTTCAGTATATCCCACTGATCATTAGTCAAGTGAGTTTCTTGTAATAAAATAAAGTCTACTTTTGAATGGAAGAACAGATGTAAAAATAGCTTCCTTTTTTTCATGTTCTGGGGTCCTTTGACATTCCAAGAGTCTATTATCCACATATGAAGCTTTTCAAAAATGTACTTCTATTTCTAACATTAAGAGACAACCTTAGATTGAAGTATGTTAGCATATCATAAATTATTTGGAAGCAAATCTGACATCCCATCCCTACCCAGTGCTTATCCACTATTCCTCTGGACCAGGATGTACATAGGTTTTTCACATTCCTTGAATTTCTCTGGTTATCTAAATTTCTAACTCTACAAAATAACACGAAAACCTCATGCAAAAAACCTACAACCACTACCTCTAAATCTACAAAGCTTAATCCAAACATTCCCTAATAAACACTGCTAACTAACTACAGCTCAGGACATATTTTATATAGTCAAACACATTTACTAATTGTTCTATGAGAATCCAGTTTAACTAATACCTCACATTATTGACATTCAGCAATAACATTAATACAGTTTGACTTCTTGTCATATACAATATTAATTATTAATTATCAAAGAAAGCAAACAATTGTTTAACATTGTAAGACAATCCTAAGCCTATTTTTATTTAAGTGTTCTAACAGCTTTAGTTAGTTTTTTTTCTTCCAAAGGTAAAAGACTACTAAAACTTGGAAAATATTATAAATAGTACTAAAACTGTAACTACACAAAGCATTTGGCTAAACAATTGTGTCCATATAAAATACATGTAAAGGTACTAAGGAAAAGGAAAAACTAAATGTGTCACTTTAAACATTTCAGGTTCAGAGTCTTTAGTAACAGTTGTTATACTATCACCATCATGTTACCATATTGAGCAGAGCATACACATACATTGTTCTAACTAAAAATGAAAAAATCTGTCTAATAAAAGAAGAAAAAGAAACATCAGTACCCTATTCTACCACTATACAATGCAATACCCTTCTATTTTAATCAGAACATTCACAATAGTATTTTTCCCTACCTGTACAGCTGTACCTATCCTTATAACACACTGAAGCCATTTACCCTCCAAATATGTCCAGGAAGCTTTGATTTTAAGTCCAAATAGTTCCTTCTGCTTCTCTACAGTCCTTCCTGTTTAGTGAGCCTGTTTTCTTTATTTCGAGTTCGTGACGGGGGAACCAGTTCGCTGACGGACCTCCTGGATGCGCTACGTTGAAATCGGTCCCCCTGCAGCCTCCGAAGGACTTCCTGCTACTTCGTGCCTTGTTTACGATCGTTGAAGCCATAAATCCTCGGAAAAGCCTTGTGGACACGCTGGAACTTCGAGATAAGCAGGTAAACAAGTGATTCCCAGGGCCTGGTGAAAAGAAAAGAACAAACAAAGGGTTATAAAGCCTTGGATCATCGTAGTTATGGAGTCCCAGTCTGTCTGATGCTGAAAGAAAACCTGGATGCTCTGATCAAACTTCCGAAGGTGGCAGTGACTTGAAAAGCTTCAGAAAGGTAGGTCTTGCTTCTTTTTTAGTGTTTACTGAGTATTTAGTACCATCCACTGTAAAAATTAAAGTATTGGGAAACTTCATTTGAAATCTGATGTTTTTTTCAATCAAAAACTTGCAGTATGGAGCTAGCATTTGCCTGGATTGTCTTATTTGTATTGGTAAGTCCTGTGCCATGGAAATTTTGTTATTTTTGTTATTATTTTGTTATAATAAATCCACCATTCTTTTTAGTAGTTAGAAGTATTTTGCTTACATCTTGGTAATTCAATATTTTGGCATAGACTGGTCTAGGTGCATTTGAAGCAAATGATTCTCTGAGTGCTCTATGTGCTCTTCTATAACAATCTGTTTAACACTGTCAGAGTCCTTAAACAGTATTTCAAGTATTTGTACTATGGTAGTATTAAGATCATTGTATTGAATTGTTTCTGGGATTCCTCTAATAATTATATTGTTCCATCTGGATCTTGCTTCCAAGTCTAGAATTTTATTTTGCATAGCTTGAATGTCTGCATCATGAGAGTATGTTTTTTTCTTAAGCATTATTATTTTATCCTCACTTTCAGCTATTCTGGTTTCTGATTTATCCATCCTTTCCAAGATTTGATTACATGTGGCACTAAACGTAAACATTTGAGTTGATAAATCTTTTAAGGCTTCTTGAATAGGTAACAATGCTGATTCAATTTCCTCCATGTTGACCGGTTGATCTGGTTTGTTTGTTATTCCTGCTTTTGCAGACTCCTTTTCTGTAACTGTTTTCTGTCTTTTAAATATAGATTCTTTTTCCGGAGACTGCAATGCTGATAGTTTAGTTTTAGTAGTTGTGATTTCCATAGTTTTGTCTTCTTTTGACATTTTGAGACGCTGTAAACAGATTTATACCAGGAGTACAAATTCAGCTGAGAGATATATAAATCCTTTGTTTGATGCTCTGTTCAGAGTCAGGCTGACCATCAGTTCCAATCCTGCTGTTACAAATTATTTTTTCTTGATTTTTTTCTCTCAGAAGCGAAGATAGATCCTAGTACTTTGGTTATTGCTGCCAATTAGCATAATAAATCTTGAGATATCTCCACAGGGTTGATTTTTATTTCTGATATCTGAAGAGCTGTAGGATTGCAGTGCTTAAAGAATGGCGGCCATCTTTGAATCCCCGGTTCTCAGCTATTTCTATATTGTAGTGTTTGCACAATCCCAGTGCAATAGTCTTGTACCTTTCAATACAGTGGCCCTCTGCCATGACTGTATCCCACATAGCAACAAGATGTGCAACTGTTTCCAGTTCTTTTTCACAGAAAAAGAAGTTATGTTCTTAGTGTAACATTCCATATGTGTTGCCCATTTTCATTCTTCTTCGACCTATGGGCTTCAGATCTGACTCTTTCCAAGCTCAAGATTCGAAACTCAAGCTCCTCTTTTCCATCTGATAATGCCTCATTCTCCCAGAATACCTCAGATAGAGCTGTTTAAAAATATACAGCTAAGGTACCTACACAGCTAGTCGCAGAAGAAGAGAAAGGTTCAGTGGCGCAACACAGGAACTACAGCTCCTAATAGAGTCCAACTCTGTCAGGTCTACAAAGAAAAGGCCAGGGGGGAGGAAGGTGGGGAGGTTGATGAAGAATGAAAATGGACAACACAAATAGAACATTATGGCAAGAACATAACTTCTTTATCTGATGTCATTTTAATTCATTCCTCAACCTGTGGGACAGAGTCCCCAGCTGCACAAACCTACGGTGGCCCTCATGGAAGGATATTCAGAAGCACCGCAGAGCCAAAAAGAGCTCTATTCATAGAAATGATGTCTAGTTTGTAATAAGAAATAAAGATATGAGACCTTGACCAAGAGGCAGCCATACAAATATCGGCATTTGACATTCTTGAGGAAAAGGCTTGAGAAGTCACCACAGATCTCATAGAATGAGCTTTGACACAGCCTGAAAAAGGCATATATTTTGATGAATAAACAAAAGAGATGCAATCTCATAACCATCTGGCCAGAGTAGGTTTAGCAACTGCTGTACTTTTCCTAACCTCTGGAAAGGATATAAACAGCTGGTCAAATTTTCTGAAGGATTTTGTCCTGTCCATATAAAAACATAATTCCCTATGTACATCAAGAAGATGTAGTGTGTATTCTCCCTTGTTTTGGAAATTGGAGAAGAAAAACAGAAAATTAATGGACTGATTGATATTGCTTTCTGTGGCCACTTCAGGTAAAAAGGATAGAGTGGTCCGTAGTGATACTCTATCCTTATGGAAGATCAAGTAAGGAGGTTTGCAGAGAGGGCTTGGAACTTGGAAATGTTTTGCTGATGTAATAGCAACTAAAATGGCTGTTTATCAGGACAGACATTTTAGATCTACCTTAGCTGCTGGTTCAAAGGGAGGAAGAACCAAAGCTTGTAAAACCAAAGATCACAAATGGGGAGTTGGATCCTTGATTGGGGGGAGGAGTAAAAAGGTGCCTCTTAGAAAAACCTTACATAGCTTAGAAAAGGCTAGTGAAGAAGAGTTTTCCCCAATGTAGAAATATGAAATGGCTGCCAACTGAACCTTTACTGTGGAATAGCTGGCGTTGTTCTGGAAGAGGAAACCAGGAAATCTAAAATCACAGAAACAGGAGCCATAAAAAGGATCTGTAAGCTTCTGCTGACTCCAAATAGAGAATCATTTCCATTAACTCTTACATATGTTTCTAGTAGACTGGGGGTGAAAGCCTGGAATGTCTAGCCACTGTTGGAACTGGAGAAACAATGCGGTCAATTTTAAACCTTGAAGATTTAGATAAGTCTGCCTTGAGGGATGGGACAACAGGTCTCCAAGTGGTTCCAGAGTCCATGGAAGACAAAGTAGATGAGACCAGAGGAAAGTGAATCAAACCTGATGAGGCCAGATAGGAGCAATGAGGATTACATTGCTCTTCAACCAATGAGCTTTCTGAAGGGAATTTGGGAATTGGGTAAGGTGGGGTGGAATGCATAAAGTAGACTGGGAGGCCAAGCATGTACTAGAGCAGTAGTGTCCAACCTGCGGCCCTCAGACCTCTTCCATGCGGCCCGCGACCCTTAAATTAAAATTTTACTTTTTTTTCCATTTTTTGTAATGGTTGCATCCTTTCGCAGGTGTGCGCATGCGCCGAAGCACCCTCCTGTTAGTTTTCGTGCCGTTAGATGCATTCGCGGGAAAGGAAGAGCTGACTTGCGTCCTTTAGCTGGTGTGCGCATGTGCGAAAAGCACCCTTCCGTTAGTTTTTGCGCCGATAGTTGCATTCGTGGCAAAGAAGAGCTGAGGGAAGACGAGAGCATCGCGCCAAAGAAAAGTTGAGAGAGATCGAGAGAGGGAATTGTAATTTTTACACACCGACTACTACACTAGGTAAGTTAAGTATGTAGTGAGCACAATATTGAATTATAGGTGTCACTACAGCTCCCTTAATGGATATGCTACTATATGTTCTGCACCATTCCTCTGAGAGCAGGGATTCTTACACTTTCAGATACATTTTTTTCTTGTATGTGATGTCTGCAGAGTTTGCATATTCTCCCTGTTTTACATTCATTATAGTAAGATACGTCCAAAACGGATACATTACGTAACATACTATGAATAAAACAAAACAAAGAAAAAATATATAAGCATGTTGTATGTTTTACAATGTAAAAGCTATGTTCATGTGAATTAATATATACAGCTGTACAAAAGTTTAAAATTTTGAATTGAAAGCTCTGTTACTTAGCCTGAATTGTGAAAGCATGAACATTTGGTTTCCTCAAAGAAGGTATCTTTGAAGAAAGACTGTTTGAATGTTTCTGCAATTTGATAGGCATTTCATTCTGGAGAAGGCTTTCCTTCTTAGTGATGGTTTGAATTTGGGCCTAGAAAATATAAGCAAGTTAGACTGGTTGTTTCTAAGTGTGTAATTTAGGTCTCTCAGAGGTAGTATCATTTTGAGAGGACAGTATCCTATTGTAAGAATTTTGAGTATATGGTCCTAGTTAGCGGGTGTGCTACCTACTGTTGTTAGGCAGTGCATTGCCTGAAATATTTCATAATGGTCTTCCTTTGGCCAGCAAGCAGTGCAAATTTGCATATCTTTAATTCTGTTTACTGTAATTTTTGACAGTTATAGAGTGCTTGCTGAGTGCCGATAGGACACATTCTAGCTTAGGAAAGAGAACATTTTTAGATGCACATTTATAGCAAGTAGGGGGTAGGAAGTGGGATATTCTGTAGCATAGTTTTAATTGAGAAAAAACTTTGACAGTAATTTTGTCTGTGTGATTACTGACGTTGAGAAGATGAACCAGTGTTATGCTTAGGTATTTCTGCTCTTCTTCCTTGGAAATATTATTGCCTTTTGCATCTTTATTAGCTCTGGTAATGGTTGAAGTTTCTTTACACTTGCTAACAATACATCAGTCTTGATGGAGCTGACTAGTATTGTGCTTGAAGACAAGCACAGAGGTCAGAGAATTTTGATTACAGATTTGTTGGGACTGATGTGTATTGCTATCTTCACCATATATGGTAGTATTAAGCTGTAGATTAGATTGATTGGTCCCTCAATTGAGCTCATCGGTTCAGCGGAGTTTGCTTTTTGAAGTGTTTTTCTTGTGGCAATCAGCTTTGCTTTGTGGAGGTTTAAGTTGCTGACTTTCATGAGGAGAGGAGGGAACTCTTACCTGGTGGTGCCGCATCGGGCTAACAAACCTTATTTGCTTCTGAAAGTACTAGATCTATATTATCCCTGAACTATGTATTGCATCCTTCTCTGTTTTGTTTTCTGGTGCAGAAATCAGGTGTGATGGTGCTTTGGACCCTATTGCATTAGTTTAGGAAGACTGAGCAAGCTGTTTGCTGCTTTCGTTTTGCGAAAAGACTGACCTGGTAGCCCATGAAGCAAACATTTGAGTTGTTAATTGGATCTTTCAGAGTCTGATGGTAAGCCACTCATTGGAAAATGTAGTAGAGGTGTAGCTGTTTGCCATGCTTGATCAGAATGCCGTCATTGCAGACATGTATGTGGTGGCCACACCTTTACCACATATTGTCTCAACCCCAGCTTCAGGAGCTGGCCATGCTTTAGTTTAGTAAGTTTGAACTTAAAAGGATTTTGCTTTTTGATCCTTTGCAGTTGTACTGTCTGACTCCTTCCATGCTGTTGATTCTCTGTTTGGAATCCAGCTCAATCACAGCCCATGAAGGAGGGCATCAATTGATTTTATCAGAAGTTCTTATGATGTAAAGTGATCTTTGAGGGGACTGTCCTTGATGGATTCTAAATCCCCTGCTGCTTCCATGCTTGTGGGCAGCCAGTGTATCCAACCGGTTTGGAGATGTTCATCATGCTGATCACTGCTGCAGTAGCCTTAGTTGTATGGGTTGTATCCTGCCTAGGATGTAAAAGCTGGCCAGAATCCAGAGCTTCAGGGTGCCTTCCACGTACCTACTCAGTCAGCTTGAGCTAACTAAAAGACATGTTTGGGTGCCAAGCCTTTCAGAGCTTTCCTGACACTGAAAAGTACACTCCTGTAGTTTTCAAAGATTGGCAGTCAGCTTGTGCTATTAACTTGCTGGACAGAAGTTCCCTTTGGGGAGAAAATGCTTTCATTTAAAAAAAAAAATCTTTTTTATAACTCCTTTCCTGTTCAGGAAATGTATTTTAAAGCTAAGAGTTTGTGTTTTAATGGACTATCATAAGGCCATACTATACTTTTAAACAAGAGCGTTGTTTTTCCTGTCAGTTTCAGTTATTTTAAACAACTTCTACATTTTTTTTTCTGTGGAGTAATTGTGTTTTTTTTACTTTTTTGGCACTGTCAGTTTTTTTTAAAGTGCTTTTTACTCTTTTATGTGTAAAAAAGTGAGTTTTAAAGACTTAAGTTTTACTGGCTCTTGTTGCTTGTTTTCCCTGGGAAAGAGGCACCAGTTTTTGCATGACTGTGGAGTAAACTGTCGGTCTCATAATTGGTGGTACTTCTAGCCACAAAAAGAAAAGGTTAAGTAAGCTGGCTTTGTCACCACAGCATTCTAGCTATTTACATCAGCCACAGGTGGGTGACTTTGCTGTGGCCATTAGTTGTACCTTAGACAACTCCTCTTTTATCCCCAGGTCCCTCTGGTATAGCACCTGCAGCCATGATAGACCAGGGGTTAGCCATGTCCACTGTGGCTGTTGAGGTCCCCTCAGCTGGTAAGGGAGAGTCCCTGGTCCTGGGAGAGGGAACAGGGATGGCTTCCCTTTTTTGCCAGAATGTTGTGTCTAGCTCTGAGGAAATTTATGCTGCTATTAAATAACACTGTTGGCATCATTGTTCCTGTCAAGAAGAAACAGAAAACTAAACATGTATCTACTCCTCCTCCTAATTTCCGTAGGATAAGTTTACTGCTATCTGACTCGGGCTACTGATCCTCCTTATATGACGGTTTCTGGTAAATGAAAGAGGGATGCCTCTCTTCTCCTGAAGAGATTCAGGATTCTATATTTGGATAAGAAGAAGGGGCAGGCAATGGATTTTCTCTTCGGATTTCTGATTCAGACTTGGAGCCCAGTTTCTGAATCTCCGTGTGTGTGTGTGTGTGTGGGGGGGGGGGTTCTGTTTCTCACACTATTTCCAGAATGTGCCATTGTTTTCCGCAAGAGAACACTGAGGTTTCTCCAGTCCCTCAAGAAATACAATGAGCTGTTAACAGGAAATTTCAAGAACCTTCACCCATTCCTCCAGTTCTGTCAGCTTTGGAGGATATGTTACTGCCTGCCATTTTCCTGGCACCCAGCCAGCTGCCCCTAACAATGCAGATGGGATGTATAAAGTCCATCAGTCTGTTAATTCTTTTATACTCAAAATCTGACCCATCAGTTGTAGCTTTAGTTAATCCTACTGGTGCCAAACATTTATTTAATTATAATCCAACTGTTTCTGATGAGGATGGGAAGATTAAGTTTGTGGAAAAGTCTGTGCTTCTGCAACGTTCATGTTTAGGATTTTAAATTGTCAGACTCATATGTTTGTTCTAACTGTGAACGTATGAATGTTTTGTGTGCTTTTTTTTGTGAGAAAAAAATAAGTCTTTATATTTACTTTTATTGTATAAGTCACTACTTATTGTTTACAGCAGGACTGGTTTACAGTTACACAGATATTGGCATAAGTATCAAATTAGATTACATGTGCTAGTATTTTAGGCAGTTCCCAAGGGATAAGACATTGTTGTCATATCCTTGTAAACCAAATTCTTGATTTTTAGTGAGATTGTAATGTCCTTTATCCCTACTTGTTGTTTCCCAGATTTAGGTGCATAGAAATGCCGGTTACATCTTAATGCTACCACAATAAGCTCAGCTAGAGTGTTACAGGATAACATCTTGTCTCATGCAGAAACTTTTATATATAATTAAGTTGCTTCCTCCTCCATGTACACAGGACGGCTTTGGCAATGCAGTGTCTTATTTTTTCATCAGCGGGCCTTGTGTGATATGAACGAAGTAAGGCAGAGCACCATCTTTGTTTTCAACACTTAATTTTTCTCTACTTCATGTATCTGCATAAATGAGGCTTAGTTTAACTTAAAAAGTTTAATAACTGGGTGTAGCATTCTTCTGTGAAGCCTCAGAGATCTGCATAGTGGTGACATATTCCTCATACATGGAAATGCAAGTCACCACTGCCTCACAGGTGACATTGGTTGTCAGTGGATAAGGTTTAGCCATGTTGTCCTTTTCATGATTTCCCACTATCTGAATCCAATCAGTTTTGTAATTCTCACATGAAGTGTTGTGTTCTTTCCAAATGCGTTATCTGGGACAGAGGTTTCCTGCTTTAAAGTTAAGAGTTGCATCCTGTTTTGTTTAGCTGCATTTGTTGGTTAGATGGGCCGTGCATATCACAGGACTCCCAAGTGTGAAACTTTAGTTTAGCTGACATCCTAACCAAGCCATGCATTTTATTTAGTTTTTGGTGGCAGCAAAGAATTCTTCCACTATGTTAAATGCATAACTGTTTTCAAGCATTGAATAGCCTGAAGTGCAGAAATATAACTTTTAGTTCAGAATGTTTTTTTTTTTTTTTTTTTTTTTGGAGTAAGTTAATATTTTGCTTTTCCATCACATAACTTGTTGACTTCATGGAATGGTGATGTTACCTAAAGTAACCATTAGGAAGTCCATCTGCAATGCAAGTTGGCAGAAAAGGGGATATCCCTCATCAGTAATTTAGTTTATTTATTTATCACTGTGAAGGGAATTGAGGAAAAGCCTAAAAAGGTATGTATGCCACATTTCTAGATACTGCAGAGGAGGAAGTCTTGGAGTTAGTTATTGTTTTTGTCTTTCAAACAGAGGAAAAACTCAAAATAGCAACCACAAAATAGAAATTCAGTAATTGTTAACCTAGAAAAAAATCATTTATTAGTCATTTACTCCTTGCAAGAAACCAGGGCTCAATGAAAATTATATGCTTCTGTTACTGAGGGTAAAGTATCAAAACAAAGAGTGTGAATCTGGTTGTGTAATTCACTTAAAAGAGACAAAAGTTAGTGGTATACAAAATTACTAACCAAGGTGCACGCGTTTGTGAAAAACATAGGATGACATATCTTAAGCTGATGATGTATGCAGAGTAAATAAAATTATAAACAGCTAAGGAATTAAATGAGGAAATATAAATGGATAAGATAGAATCTGTGTCAAATAATTAAATGAAAAAAGAATGCAATAAAAGTAGTGGCAATAAGAAAGTGAATTATGAGGTACACAAAAGTATGGCACAGTTGAAATTCAAGCTATATACAAACACACACACACCTGGGGAAGGCTGGCACAGGTTCACTAGTTATGCCCTCTTCTGCCCAGACTATAAGGTAGTAATCACTATCAACCATCCTTACGTATCGGCTACTATATGGCCCAAACCAAAGGGTGACCAATCCTACTGTGAGATACTATTATACAAATGGCAAGTGTGACCAACAGTAAGGCTATTGGACTGGAGTATACAATGTCAAGTACTGTAAGAGTTTTTAATTTAAATAAACAAACCAGCCACAATTAAAAGGTTTAAATATATTTAATAATAAACAATAAAAAGAATAAGACAATATTCAATAACTCAATGAATAAAGTGACAGAGTTCAGAATCACAGGAAATATTTTATTTAAACAACATTGCAGGACAGTCTCAAATACAGAAAACATGTACTAATCTTGCTATATTCCAGTCTGTCCCTAAGAGAGGTTACTTATCTCTCAGAAATATGCCTAGAACTGGAAGTCATAAAACAAACAGTTTTACATTCGAAACCTGTCATTTATTCTGTTTCCAGACAATAGAAATTCTTGCTGCAGTGTAGACATCCTGTCTTCTTGATGAGATAAACACAGTCGTAAAACAATTCACTTCTTTTCTTAGCATTTGCAAATTAACTCTGTATGTTACAACTTCTACCATTACAGCACACACCTGCACAGGTATAGTTATTATACACATTTCTGCTCTTTTCCAGCAGGGTACACTGTGGTTACATTCTTGAAGCTCAGTACAGAACATACAGTTCAACACACACTTCTGCACCAATAGTTTAATGTACACATATGTATAGTTTACTTACATTTGTAAGACAAGCATAGGAATTATATTAATAGTCAAAAATGACATAGAATTATGTACAAAATAACATCTAGCTGGGCTGGAAAGCCTCACAGCCGCTTTCCCCAAAACTTTGGGCCAAAAGGGATGATGTTGCATTTGTTGGCATTCGGCTTGTGGTCATGTTTCTGGCACCAGTCATTTGTTTGGGTGAGACCCTCTTATTCAGAATTGTTTTATTAAGTCAGTGATGTGAATTCTTTACTTTATTGCAAATTTGTTCGCTTAATTTTGTGGATTGTAGTACTGTAGGGCTGCTAATGTTGACATTTTACCTACTTGGGACGGCTGGAGTGGTTTTCCCAGTGTGAATTGGTAGTACTGTAGTGAATTAATGACAGTGTCAGTGTGTGCCAGTTTTTTTCATTGCAAGTGAATGACTTTTCTTGGGTAGCATTCAAAGTACACCGTATTTAACTTGATGGTACAGCTCTGATTATGTCATTGAAAGCTGCCATCCTTGTAGCAGTAAGAAACTGTTGATTACATGCTAACTATACATGTTCATAGCTCTATCGCAGTCCATCTGAATTTCATGAATTATATGAAGAACTTTTCAAAACACCCAGTATTACTGGCACAAAGTGCAGACCAACAGTCACAGTAAATGTGATGTGCTTTATGTGTAATGGCTGTTTTGAAGACTAATGGCATTAGTACTACAAATGAAACAAAGCGCCTCATTGGCCCTACTCAAATGTAATCTGGACAACTGGATGGGTAACTGTAAATTCACCCCAGGGATATTTTTGTGTTATGTTGCGGATGTGAAATGATCCCTCCAACACCATTAACATATACTACAACTATGGATAGTTTTAATTTTTATTTCCTTATTTTTTAATGTAAATTGTTAGCCATTGTTTTAAAAATTATATAACTAGAAATAAAGTACTTAATAGTTACTCCTTTTTTACTTTTCAGCATGGCTTCTGCATCCTCCAAAACCAACATGAAAAGAAAAATAGCTGATGAAAGGAGAGTCTTTCAGGAAAAATGGACTGATGAGTACTTCTTTGTTGACTCTAACAATAAAGCACTTTGCTTAGTATGCAGAGAAGTGGTATCCGTTTTCAAGGACTACAATTTGAAAAGGCATTATATTCAAATGCACCCCAAATTAAGTGAATTGCAAGGAGTGTGCCGTAGACAGAAAATATCAGAATTAAAAAAAAGTCTTACATTTCAACAACAGCTGTTTCGAAAATCAGCTACTCAGCCGGATTCTTTATTGAAGGCAAGTTATGTTGTAGCAAATTTAATTGCGAAAAAATCCAAGCCATTTGCCGATGGTGAATTTGTTAAAGAATGCCTTGAAAGTGTAGCAGACACAATTTGCCCTGAAAAAAAAAATCAGAATTTTCTAAAATCAGTTTATCACACCAGACAATCGCATGGCGTGTGGAAGATATAGCCAAATCTATTGAAAATACTTTGGAATTTCGGTGTGCAATTTTCAAGTTTTACTCCATAGCTTTGGATGACAGCACTGATGTTACAGATACGGCACAACTTGCCATATTTATTCGTGGTATTGACAACGATTTCAGTATTACTGAAGAACTGGCCTGTCTGGTTCCACTGAAAGACACAATGAAGTCTGCTGATCTGTACAAGGCAGTAAAAGAAACACTGGCAAGATTTTCCTTGACCATCGGAAACCTGTCTGGCATAGTAACTGACGGTGCTCCAGCTATGGTTGGAAAGAAGGAAGGACTAACAACACTGATGGAAGAAGATGCAACACAGATCAGTAATGTGAGTTTCATGAAGTACCACTGCATTATACATCAGGAAAATTTGTCTGCACAGACTTTAAAAATGGAAAATGTTATGAATGTTATTAAAACAATCAATTTTATAAGATCCAGAGGATTAAATCACCGCCAGTTTCAGGAGTTTCTGACTACTTTGGAATCTACCTATGGAGACATCTTGTACTTTACTGCAGTGAAGTGGTTAAGTCGTGGAAAAATGCTGAAACGCTTCTATGATTTACGAGATGAAATAAAGTCCTTTATGGAGTCAAAAGGAAATCCTGTACCCGAATTTGAAAATGCAAACTGGATGGCTGATTTAGCCTTCTTAGTAGACATCACTGCTCATTTAAATGACCTGAACCTGCGCCTCCAAGGGGAAACCTATTAATAAATGACATGTTTCAAACAGTGACGGCATTTGAAGTGAAACTGAAATTATGGCACTGTCAGATGAAGAACAATAGCTTCATTCACTTTGAAATGCTGTCTGAGCAAAGCCACGTAAATACTGAAAAATATGCAGCATTACTTAATAGTTTATCACAGGAGTTTGAGAGTAGATTTCAAGATTTTAGAAAACACCAACAGCAGTTCAGTATATTTGCTACTCCATTCTCAGTTGACATCAACATGTTGCCTGCAAACCTGCAACTGGAATGCATAGAATTGCAGTCAGATATGCAACTTAAAGAAAAATTTCTGCACGCGTCTTTATTGGACTTTTATAAGTTATACCTACCCAAAGAAAAATATCCGTCACTTCTCAAACATGCCCTGTTCATGACATCTCTGTTGGGGAGTACATACATTTGCGAGCAATTTTTTTCTCATATGAAGTATACAAAAAATAAAATCAGAACAAAAATTTCAGATGAGCATCTTGAAAATACTCTTCGCATCGCCACTACCTCTATCAAAACCGATATAGACGCACTGGTATCAAAAAGACAAGCTCAGTGTTCACATTAAAAAGGTTATGCTCATAATGTTTGTCTACTACACAAAAGAACAATCCTGAATTGACAGCCTGAACCTCCTGATATGGACACTTAAGTATAACAAGAACTAGGACCAATAAGTTTGAATTCTGCGAAGGTCTGTGCCTGGCTGCACCCTTGTGAACAGGTTTCACGAATAAACACTGCCACTACTAATAAAGTCAATTATTTGTTTAAATTTGAGAAATGTAACAAACACTGGAAGACCCTTCCAAATTTTCAGCAAACATTTGGAAAAACCTCAAGTTGGAGATTTATAGTAATCTAAGGAAGAAATACAAAAGGTGTTATCTGATGATGCTATGCCTCATTGAGTGGATCTGTGCAAGTCGTCAGCTGAAATGTGCACTCATGCAGATTGGAGAGGCAACTGCAAAAAAGCAGGTGTGAGATTACCTTGTGAAACTGGAGTGTGTTGTTGCATATTACCATGTTCTTTGTGGCTCCATAGTAAGTGGGTGAACCAAAGTTAAACGTGTTCTACCATCTGTTAGTCAGTGAAACAAATGTAAAAATACAAATTGTTCATTTTTTAAGAAGCAAAGGTCTCATCATTCCTGCAAGCTGCGCATCACCACTGAAGAAACTTCTTTCCTCTTCAGACCAGCCTGACCAGACAGCAGTGCAAAAGCAAGAAATATTGCCAGAGCCATATTTCAGGAACAGATTCCAAAGCTAAAAATGTGACTTTCCAAAGGAGTGCTCAGTTTGAGAATACCACTGAAGAAACTTCTTTCCTCTTCAGACCAGCCTGACCAGACAGCAGTGCAAAAGCAAGAAATATTGCCAGTGCCAACATTTTGAATTTTGGAACATCCAGGTAAGTATTTAGAGAAGAAAGATCCAGGATGGGCCTCCAGGCTTTGTCTTTTCTGGGAACCAGAAAGAGTCTTGAGTAAAATCCTTGTCCTTGCTCTTGTGTTGGTACCTTTTGAATTGCTCTCATGTCCATGAGTGCTGTAATTTGTCTTTGAGCCTCTGCCCATTGATTTGGTGGCAGATTTGGCATTCCTTTTAACATTGACAGGGTGTGAAAGTGGAACCTGTAACTTTGAGATACAATATTGAGAACCCATTTGCCTTTGGTTATCATATGCCAATTGTGACAGAAAAGTGCCAGTTTTCCCCCCAAGGGGGCTGCCAAGAGAGAAGTTGAAGAGAGAAGGCAGCTGTAGTGGGAAGTCATTGGGTCTGTTTTTTTTAAGGTTGAGGCCTGTCTTCCCCTTCTTTCTGGGTTGAAGCACCCCATTGTTGAGGCCTGTAAGAGCCTTGTGGTTGTCCTCTGCCTCTTGGACGTCTGTATCTGCCCCTTTGAGGTCTGTCTGTAACTGGAAAGGACCAATTCTTTGTTGGCCAATTTCTGCTAAATCGAGGAGGCTGAACCTGTAAGAAATCCTTCACCATTTGCATAGATTTTGCCTTATCCTCCATTTTCTTTAATACCTCTTCTGCCTTAACTCCAAATAAAACATGCTGCTGCAAAGGTGCATCCAATAATTTTGCTTTGACATGATCTGATAAAGTCTGCTCTTTTAACCAAGCATGTCTTCTAATGACAGACCCTGTAACTGCTGCTCTACAGGAGGCCTCAATTGAATCAAAACCACATTGCAAAGTATGTTTTCCTACTTGTTCAGCTGCATGCAATAAATCCTGCATTTCCTTATAGTTAGGAAAATCCGAATTTGGAAGCATTTTTTGTTTCAACGGACACATCAAATATTGCTGATATTTAAGCATGTGAAACTGGCAATTTAAGGCCCTCATTGCTAAAGTTGCAGATGTATATACTTTCTTCCCCCATCTGTCTAATGCTCTGGAATCCCTGTCAGAGGGGACTGGATTTTTTGCTGTAGAGGCCTTTACCCCTTTGGGACCATGAGAAATAGTTTCAGGGTCAGCAACAGGGTTTTTATAAAGAAATTTGTGAGAGTCAGGGACTCTATAGTATCTGTCTGGTTTAACTGGAGGAGGTAGTAAAGAATCAGGATTTAAACTGCATTCAGAATATACATCATCCACAATATCTAACACTGGCGGAATAGCACAGGGTCTGTGTTGAGGTAATAAAAGAAAATCTCTGAGCCTTTTCTTGGATTCTGAATAATCCTGGCCCTCCCAATGGAAATGCTCCCTCATGGTATGTAAGGTTTCCCCAAAGGAGTAGTCCTCTGGTGGAGAGGCTGAAGGAATTGACTCCTCAGCATCAGAATCCTCATAAGGGGGTAAAGAGTATCCTTAGTCTGAGGATGAATCTGAAGAGATGGACACCTGGTTGGATGAGTCATAGTCTGCATCCTGTCTAGGCCTTTTATCAGGAGGAGGGTGGGACCCCCTGATCAGAGTAATTAAGTCTTCGGCCATTTTGAGCATCTGTTTCTTAGGCATGGAGGCCTGTCCTGGTGAATGTTGAAGTTGTTTCTTTGATTTTAATGGGGTTTTAGACTTAGCAGAAGATTTAATGGTTAACTGAGTAGGTCTGAAAACACCCTCTGAAGCTTCGGGTTGGTTCAGCTACTCCGGATTCCCCTGAAGTGTTAGTCTCGGTAGGCCGTAAATCTGGTGTATCCGAAGGCCCAGCCATCTCCACGTGGGAGTCAGAGGTGGCCTGTGGTTCCAAAGAAGTGGTCGTCAAGGGTTGCGAAGGTGCCTCGCTGAAAACCGGAGAACCAGTGACTGGCCTAGAAGAGGCTTCATCGTCAGTTTTGGGCTTCGGATGCCTGTCCTTGTCTTTGTGCTTTTTGTGTATTTCTGTCGTTGGTAGTTCTGACGGCATTGTGTAATTAAATTTTCTGCCAAAATAATGTTGGGCAAAATCAAACCGTTTAATAGTGCGCTTGTTAAACCTAGCACAAAACCGACAACCTGTGACGTCGTGGTCTGGGCCTCGGCATGGGATACAATAAGAATGTAAATCCTTATGAGGTATTTGCTTCCCACAAGAAATACAATTAACAACTTTTACTGACATTGGTCTGAGGCAAGAAAAAGTTTCCCCAATGGGGTACTTAGCTTTGTAGAAGACTTCGGTTCTGGATTCGGATCGAAAATCTCAGGAGTCGGACGACCGGCACTTGCGAACTGCTTTTGCTTCGGGCACCGCGTGGCAAGAAAGACTGAAGAAAATGGCGTCGGCTGCATCTTATATACCCCTGGCACACTGATGTCAGGGAAGAAGCGACAGCAACAGACGCCGGACCAAGACTTTGGAACTCTGGCCGATTGAGGGAACGCCTGACGGCAGGATAACCCAAGTGTAATGACTGCAGCAGTGTAACACGATGAACATTTTGGTCTTCTTCATGAACAAGTTGAGATTGCTTTGGTCCAGAATGGACTGCAGGTCCCGTCTTTTTTGGCAACAAAAGGAAATGGGAGTCAGTTCCAGACCCTTTCTGATAGGTCAGGGCCTCTTGGATGACGCATTTCCACAGCAATGCAATAATTTCAGCTGCTGCCAACCCCTCTAACTGGGTGGAACATTGGGGAGTGATTTCAGTACCTTTGGAGGAGGAAGGGAAAAGGGAATGCAGTAACCTCTGGATATAATTTTTATTACCCAAGCGTTTGACCTGATTTGGGCCCAGCTGCTTGAGTGTAGAAAAAATAACCCCGATTGCCTCCAGAGTAGGTACGTCGGGCAGCACTTCAGGAACACTGAAAGGGCTTGTCGGGAAAAGATTCTCTGGAGCCCTGATTCTGCGGGCCCCCATGCCTCTAGAGCAGCATCTCCCATTATAGGCCCCTCCTTTGGAGAACTCTCTGCTTTGGTGAGGCAAGGAAGCTTGAGTTTTGCAAAACCAAGTTTTCTTAGCACCCCTTTGTTTCCTAGAGTAGTTTTGTTGGGGGACAGAAAACTTAATTCCTACTGCAGACAATGTTTTGCCTTCTCTTTCTTTCTTTAACATTTGTTTACTGGGATGGTGTGAATGGATAACAGTGTCCATCATTTTCAGTGGAGGCCTGAGGAGAAAAGCTCCACCAAACAGATCTTTACTAATACATATCTAGTACAACAAAGAAAAAGTTTACTACACAGCTTATATGTATCTGCTTACAGTCTAGCAGAGATCAGTAAAGCAATGTACATACATAGATTAATCAACAAAAATATATACATAAGAGATGAGATTAACACGAAGTACAAATACAGTACGTCAGATTTTCTTTTTTTTTTCTCCAAACATTTTTATTAAATTTTCACATAAGACAAAGGCAATCTTAAATTTGTACCAATGAAAAACATATGAAATGATACCAATTTAATTGCAAACAGTTTACATCACAAACAGCATTGAAACTGTAGTTGCAAACATTATACATCACTTATAAATCATCCAGTCATTGTCAGTTAAGTATTATATGGCTCATTCACATCCTCTCTCTTAAACCTCATTCCTGCTCTCCATATATTGTTCCCACAATTCCCATTTTTTCCTGTGTAGTTTATTCCTTCCCTTTTCTAAAGATCCTAATTCCAGTTGTTTTATCTCAGCTACTATATTCACTACTTCTAGTAAAGCTGACCTACACTTTGATTTCCATTTTCTAGTAATTGCTTTTTTGGCAGCCATCATAATTAGACTCAGCAAGGCATTACTATGTCTAGGCAATTCTGATTCTCTAGCATAACTCAAAAAAATAATTTCCTCAGTCAGTCCAATCTCCTCACCCAGCATCTCTGACAGAGTGGTCTGCAGGGAATCTTTAAAGTCTGCCAGCTCATTACACTCCGAAAAAATATGTTCTCAGCTACCTCTTTCTAGCCTGTCACACCTCCATTTGCTATCCACCTGAGAAAAAATTCTTTGGAGTCTACTTGATGTATAAAAATACCTACGTAAACACTTCCAGGCAAAGATCCTAAATCTTCTAGGCTTTATTGCATATTTGGGAAATATACATATATCCCCCCATTGTCTCTTTGTGAAATGCTTATCCAATCTCTCTTCCCAATCCTTTCTAAGCTCCTCTGATTGATTCTTTGAATTATCATGCAATATTTTATATGCTTTACTAATTATTCCTTTTTTAACCACAGCTTCTGTTCCAGATTCTATTAAAACCTCTACCACTGCTGGTCTTTCATTTAGGAGACCCCTATTTCTTTCTCTTTGCCTATACTCTGATATCAATCCTTGACAGGGAAGGCAATCTCTAACCTGCAGTCCAAATAAATTCTTGGCCTCTTCCCATTCTATTACCTTTCCCTTTCTAGTTGTTTGCTCCCAGTACCTTGATTCCTTTGCCAGTTTTCTCCAACAAATTCCAGCCCCATCTTGCCTATTATCTGTATCCCTGTTGGCAAAATCTCTTTTCTCCATTTTTGTGCTGGTTCTTAGAATAGTCCCTGCTATTTTATGAAAATAATACTCTGTATGATTTTGGTTGTTCTCCTTAAGAGTCTGCATCCAAAATCCCAATCTCTCCTTATTTCTTGAGCATCCTCTCTGTGTCAGCATCATTCCTTTCCACTTTGAATTATAATTTTCTGCTTGTGCTATGTACATCAGCCTTAACTGTTGCTCTAAAATACCTCCTCAAATTAGGTAATCCTAGTCCACCTTTTTCTATTGGTAGAGTCAGCTTATCCCACTTGCTGTCTTCCCTTTCCAGGTAATATCCTTCAACACTTTTTTAATTGCTATCCATGACTTCTCCAGTTGATAGACGTATGCCTGACCTGTGTATAAGACTAAAGGAACTAAAAACATTTTAATGGCTTGTATCTTAGAATCCAAATCCATATAACAAAACTTCCAATTTCTCATTTTTTTGTTTTATCTTCTGTTTAGTCTCTTCCCTCATATCCTTAGCTGCCACCACAGAGTCATTTCTAATCCATACTCCTAAAAACTTCATTTTATCATGTTCCCATAAATATGGATACTGTTGGACCAATTTGTGTGTGGGTACATAATTTACTGCAATTGCCTTTTAGTTTCATTAATTTTGTATCCTGAGAAGATCTGAAACTGTCTTAAAGTGTTCCACAACACTGTAATGTCCCTTTCTGATTCTATCATGTATAAAATAATATCATCTGCAAACAGAGATACCTTCCTGACTACCATACCAATTATATCCTTGAATTTCTGATTCCCTTATTTTCTTTGCCAGTGGTTCTAAATATAATGTAAACAAAGGGGAAGGCACACAACCCTGCCTGGTTCCTCTACTCAAGTGGAAATTATCGGAGAGGACCCCACCCACTTTAATTCGTGCCTCCAATCCCTCATATATTCTTCTAATCAACCTTATAACTGTGTCAGGGAAAGCAAATGCTTCCATTGCCCTGCTCCTGAAGTCCTGGTCTACTCTGTCAAATGCTTTCTCTGCATCAAGACCTACCAATAAAAGTGGTACTTCCTTACATTCTGCTTCTCTCTGGATCAACAATGCTCTGTTAATATTGCCAAATATTTCCCTCCCCTCCATAAAACCACACTGATCCATATCTATCAATTTTGGCATTTTTTGCCATTCTTTTAGCCATTATAGACATGAACACTTTATAATCATGGTTTAGTATTGAAATAGGCCTGTATGAAGCTGGATCAGATGAATCTTTACCCTGTTTAGGTATTACAGTTATCACCACCTTCTTCCAGGATGCCAGTAATTGTCCTCCTCTTAAAATATTGTTAAACAAAACCTTCCAGATCTCTATCAGTTTTTTTCCCTCCTAACTTCAAAACTTCCAAAGGAATACCATCTACTCCTGGGGACTTACCCGTAGATTGGTTATACATAGCCATTTTTATCTCATCCCTTCTTATCCTGTTAGTAATTGAGTTTCCTCTACCTCTAACTTTGGCATATTTAATTCTTCCATAAACATTTCATTTGTACATTTTCTTGATTTCCATATTTCTCTGCTTTATACAAATTTTCATAAAATTTCTGAAATACTTATAGTACTTCTACAGGGTCTTTTGTTATCTTCCTTGTTATAGTCTCCCTAAGCTTGGTGACTGCCCTTTCCACTTTTTGTTGCCTGAGTTGTGCTAAAAGTTTTTGTGCTCTAGAATTATCAAAAAACAGTTGCTTAACAGCAATCTTTCTAAACTCATGCATATTATTGAGGTAACCCTTATTTTCTGTTTAGCATTCTACAGTTGCTCCTTTTCTTGCTCGGAGAGATTCCCCGTATTTTCATGTCTTAGATTTTCTTAAGCCTCTACAGTACATTTAGTGTCTCATCTGACAGAATACAGTTTACAGCTGTGAGGAAGAGAAGGGGATATAGGTAAGGGAGAAGGAGGTTACAGGAGTTATAGAGTGGATAGAAGTGTAGTTAGAGGTTATATTTGAGTGAGAGTTATCCAGGTTTAGCACATGAGCAGAGCCAGGTAGATGTTAGGTGATCTTTTAGTAGTTTCTTAAACTTGGTGGTGCTGGAGATGGATCTAATATTGATGGGTAGGGAGTTCCAGACTTTGGCGATACTGTTTGAATATAGCAAGTCACCAGCATTACTGCTACTTTTAGTGATGCTTACTAGGTTTTTGTTACTGGAGCACAGGGTCCGGTTATTGGAATAGTGAGTATGTAGGCCTTTGAGACTAGGTGTTTTTCAGGCTGGTTGAGTATTTGGTGGGCCATGGAGGAGCTGGTTAAAAATTAGACTGGGGAATTCTAACCATGAGAGTTCGTTGAGAGCGTGAAAGTGATGGAATTTGTAGTTGGTATCTGTAACAAACTTTACTATTTTATTATAGCAGGTATCTAAGCTTATGTAAGTTTTCTTGAGATTAGTAAGGATGGGAGATGCATATGGGTCTATATCATATGTTCGAAGTTTTAGAACTTCGAACATTAAAATATCGAATTTAAATGTTAAAAATTATAAAACTTCAAACATATGTAAAAAAAAAAAAAAAACAAAACTAACTCAGATCTTCCCTTTAACACACTATAGTGCAGTCGTAGACTTGGTATATTAAAGTGCAGGGGGTGTGGGGGGGTGCAGCCCCCACATGGGGTGTGCAGGGGGTCTTGCCCCCCTGCCTACACTAGTCAGGTAAGTTCAGTTTGTTTGTTTTTTTTATTATTATAATATGTTCGATGTTTGAAACTTGAACATTTAAATTCGATTATTTAACTTTCAAAGTTTTCAAACTTCGAACATATAATATAGACCCGATGCATACAGGAGTGCAGAGAGAAGGTGGGTTCTGGCAATGGAGATTTTGGATTTGTCTGTGAGGAAAAGTTTGTTCCTGTGCAGGCTACCCATTTATTTGTGGACTTTGATTGATTGATTTATGTGGAGATCAAAGTTCATGTTTTGGTCTATAACTACTCCCAGGAGTTTGGTGTAGGAGACTGGGGTAATAATGGTATTGTTTGCTGAGGTGATTTTGAATAGAAAAGAGGGGTATAGGGTCTTGTATGGTGAAACAGGATGAGTTTTGTTGGGCTTGAGTATTAAATGGGCATTGGTGAGCCAGGTTTCTACTTTAGACAAGGCTTGCTGTGTTATTTTCTGAAGATTGTGGAGTGTTGGGGTGCACAAATTAAGGTAGAGTTGTTGGTGTATTGTACTAATATGGCTTCATTAGTGGCAGTATGTAGGCTATTAGTGAATAATGTGAAGAGAAGAGGGCCACGAATGGATCCTTGTGGGACCCCTAAGGTGATTGACAGCAGTGGAGAGAGGGAGCTGCCTCCCAGTGAGATAGCTCTGGAAACAGGTGAATGTGGAGTGGCTGGTTTTAAATTCTGACAGTGTGCTTAACAGTCTGGAGTGTGAGACAGTGTCAAATGCTTTTGAGTGGTCCAGAAAGATATGAGACCAGGTTACCTTAATTTCTGAAAAGGTTGACAGAGTTAGTGAAGCTTAGAACAGTGGTTGTACTATGGTGTGGGCAGAATCTATGCTGAGTTTTGATAGTAGATTGTTAGTGAGGAGACATTGTAGGAATTGGGTATGGATGCATTTTTCCAGAATATTTGATATTGGAGAGAGGATAGCAATTAGATGGTAGTTGGAAAGCTCTATAGAGCTACCGCCTTTATGTAGTGGAATGATATGGGCTATTTTCCAGATAGTTGGGACCTGTTGTTCAGTGATGGAATGGTTTATAAGGATGGAGACAGGGTATGCGATGGCTTCTGCAGGGATTTTGAGATAGTCTGTGGGTAGGTTGTCTGCAGCTAGGGTTATTGGTTTGAGCTTTTTGAGGCATTTTTTTAGGTGGCAGTAGGAATAGGTTGTAGAGAGAAGTTATTGTCATTTTGTGTTGGAGAGAGAGACGCGTGGGGGGTGGCTAATGTTTGCTGGTTTGAGTACAGAATTGAAAAAATTGTTAAACTGGGTGGGTATGTCATCTATGGTGTTCTCAGTGTTTGGGGAGGGGGTAGTGATTTTCCAGGCTGAATGATTTTCTTGATTGCTGACCAGAACTTTTGTGGGTTTCCTTGGTGTTCTAGTTGTATTTTAGCACAATATTCTTTTTTGCCTTGTCTTGTATGTTTTTTGGCAGAGTTTCTGATATTTCTGATGATTGGTTAGTGATTTGTTATGGTGCCAATCGTCCCAGGCTTAGTTTCTTGCTTTAAGTAGAGCTCTTGTTTCTTTGGTTAGCCATAGGCTTGTCAGGAAAAGATTACCTGGAGCCATGGTTCTGCGGGCCCTCTTCTTGTTCACAGCTGGTCAAGGTGTCCTTAACAGATGGTCCAAATGAGGAACAATCAAAGGAGACATTGACAAATGACACCTTACAGGGGTCTGCAAAATTGCACAGCCACATCCAGGCATGACAGGGCACTGCAATGCTGGTGCCAGCTGCCCTGGAAGAACCCTCTGCGGACTGTGAAATAAGCCTCATGGAAGAGTTAGCAATACAGGTGAGAGTAACTAGCTTAGGGGAAATTTTACCTAACTCTCCCTTAGGCATAGATTCTGCCAGGAAATCAGAGTTTTCCTTGATCAAGTCTCTCTGAAGGCAAGTAAAGTGTGCCAAGTAATAGAGTGCCCACAGCAAAAAAAAGTGCACTTCCCAAACCTGTCCATCGCTCAGGACTCCCTGTTCAGTGGATGGACAGTGGAGCTCTACTGGATGAGCACCTTTTTGGTACTGGCCGCCACCACCATACCATCAACAGGAACACCTTCACTCCAGAATGCACAATCCTCAAGGGGTGTAAGTGTTTTATCGGGGTGCTTAGGAACTGGCTCTATTGTGTCCAACTCCTTCAAGGTCCAACTGGTGACCAGGTCAAGGAGAGTGTCTGCTGGGGGGAACCAACCAAGATGTAGACGGCCCCATCTTGAAGGCCTTCAGAAATATAAATCCCTCCGAAGAGGGAGTTTTGGAAGTCCAACCACCCTTTACCTTCAAAATCTCCAAAATGTCTGTAAAGGAGATATCATCAGGTGGAATTTTGAGTTGCTCCTCTCCTTCATTGTAATCTGTATCCTTAGTGAGAGACTCCATGAGGAGTCCATGTGCCTCCTTTTGCACATCCTTTTCCACTAAATGTCCTCCATGGGGTACTCGGGAGAAGAGCTGGAAGAGGAAGTGACCACCTCAGGTGGAAGAGATTAGAGGTCCTTCGAGACAGGCTGACCCTGGGCAGGAATGGTTGACCGATCTAAAGGAAGAGCATGTGGTGCAGCAGCTATCGAAGGGACTGGCACTCTTTCAACAGAGAACTCTTTTTCCAATGCCTGAAAAGCCAAGGGTCCTGGAGAGATACCGCCGAGCTCCCCCAGAACTGAAGCTGCTGAGGAAGATGGAAGCAGCCCACCAGAACGCCGACTTCCAGACAGGACTGGACCCAGACTGTTGAGGGCCAAAGCTTCGATGGGGAGAGACTGATCCCAGAGCAATGGAGCCGAACCCCTCATCTCAGACCCAACTGCGACATCCCAGATCAGGGATGCACTCTGATCTGAGGACCTCAGAGCAGAGGCAGTCAAGGCAGCCATCAGAGTAGAAGAAGCAAAGACCCTCTGATCTAACTGTTCTGGGGCTCCAAAACTGAAAGCTGGATCAGAGAAGGAGAAAAGGTCACAAGCTGGGTAGGCTCAGATCCATGAGGGGACAGAGCAGGAAGAACCCCCATCTGGATCTGGGCCTAGATTATTGATTTAACCATCCTGTCCACATCAAGGTAAAGGCTTTGAGAGGACCTAGAGGAAGCCGCTGATGATGGCCTAGAGTGTCTGGGCATTTGGAGGATCAAGGCAGGCTAAGTAGGAGACACAGACACAATGGATCTCCCTGAAGACTGTGGATCTGTAGACCAATGGATTCAAAGAGGGCTACTCAGATCCAGAGGCTTAGGATTCGAGGGCACTGTGGAAATGGAGGGCTCACTCTGAGCTGTTAGGTCATTCAGATCCAATGGAGCCGACAGAGGCCAAGGTGCAGACGAAGTTGGATCTGATAACCTTGGAGCCTTGACCAGTGGCTCTGAGGAGTCTCTCTGCTCCTTAGGGTGCTTTTTCTTAGAGTCAGAGCCATGAGAAAGCTTAGAGTTGAGTTGACCCCCTGGAGAAACAGCAGTAGCGGGCAACAATCATTTTAAATTAAGCTTATTTCTTCTCTCCTGCACGGCCCACGGGTTAAATCCCTCACAAATACCTCCCTGGACTACATGAAAAGAGACATAAAGGAGCTCTCTGAGCATGTAGCCCAGGCCGGTATGACCCTGACCTTGAGTAGCATCTTACACTCACCAAGAATGATGCCACAATATGAAGACAAGATGATCAATTTCAACAATTGGCTTAAGTACTGGTGTCATTCAAAGGGGATCCAATGCCTGTCAGCTTGGGATGATATGCTCAACAAGCCACGATGCTTCGCTAGGGATGGCTTGCACCTGTCACCCCTGGGCTTTCGGATATTGGCAAAGGCTCTTGCTACCCCCATAGTGCCTTTTTTAGGCAAGGCTCAAAAGACAAACCCACCTCCATAGGTATCACAAGGGATAAGAAACTAAGAGTAATGCTACTCAACGCCAGAAGTCTAAACCTCAAGATGCATGCACTCGAAACTCTCCTTAGCATGGAGAACATTGATATCTGTGCAGTAACAGAAACCTGGTTCAGGGCTCCTGAGAGCACCCCAGCACTACCAGGTTATAACTCATACCATGCTTTTCGGCCCCAAAACTTGGACCGAACCACAAAAGGAGGGGGAGTATCGATATTCATCAAAGATACCCACACCTCCAGGTTGGTGGCAAAGCACGAAGCATCAGAGACTATCCATGTGCAACTAACAGTGGGTAAAACTGCCTTCCAGTTTATAGCCTGCTACAGACCACCCTCCCAAACCCAGGAACCCCACTCGGCCTTCCTGAGAACACTGGAAAATATGAAGGTCTCTCCAAACACCATTATATTGGGCGACTTCAACTACCCAAACAGACTGGGAGCATTACTCTAGCTCCAACACCTTAGCCCAAAGGTTCCTAGAATTTATAAACTCAAATGCTATGGAACAACTTGTTACCACTCCCACAAGAGGGGAAAACATACTGGACCTGATAATCACCAACATGGGGACTCTATGCTCCAGACCAGAAGTGTATCCCTCACTGATAAGATCAGACCATAAACTAATCTCACTGGATATTCACATCCCGACCCCACCCCCTGCCCAGAAAACCACAGTGAAAAACTTCTCTAAAGCAAATTTCACACTCCTCAAAACTGAGGTGGAATCCTTCAAAGCCCCCGGGTCTGTGGAAAATACGGCCCAGATCGCAGAATCCTTTATAAACGCATTCTATGAACACCTTCAGGAATGCATGGATCATGCGATCCCAAATAAAACCAAGACCCAATCCTCCAAAGGCAGACGTCCTGTCTGGTGGACCCCAGCCATAAACAAACTATACAATAGAAGGAGGAAGCTACTAAATGATAGAGCAAAATCCCAAAAAGGGAAGGCATCACTGATCAGTATTAGCAAAAAACTACGGGCACACATAAAATTGTCTAAGGCCAGCTTCGAGAGAAAAATTGAACAGGACACTAATGATAATGACAAGGCTTTCTTTAGTTATGTTAGGAACCTGGGTGGTAATTCCCAGATGTGCTCAGAATTAGTCCAAAATGACAAAAAATAGACCGAACCCACAGACATTGCCAACATCCTAGCTGACAGGTTCAGCGCAAACTTCTCCCCCCCTTCCCCACCAAAAGGGCAAATATCTATCCCAGCAGAGTGCTGCCCCCCTGACATCTCAGATGCTCAGGTAAGAGCCGCCCTCTCCAAAGCAAAAAACATAGCATCAATGGGACCAGATGGTGTCCCGGGCTGCGTCCTACATGAACTCCAAGAAGAGCTAAACCCAAACATAAAACTACTGTTCAATCTCAGCCTTACTACAGGATATGTGCCCAAAGAGTGGCATACAGCAACAGTGGTCCCTCTCCATAAAGGTGGTGCCTCAACGGATCCTGGAAACTATCGCCTCATAAGCCTGACTAGCTTGGTCTGCAAAGCTATGGAAAGGATCATCATGGACCTCATAAATAAAGATATTGGGGACCTACAAACACTGGATCCTACCCAGTTCGGCTTTGTTAAGGGCAGATCCTGCCTCTTAAACCTGGTTGATTTCTTTGAAACAGTCACCAAGGCCATTGACGAGGCGAAGGTGGTCCACACAGCCTACCTGGACCTCGCAAAGCCTCCGATACAATACCCCCACTGGCATTATAGATAAGCTCACCAGCTTAAATATAAACCCCTATGTCACTAGATGGATTGCAAACTGGCTCAAGGACAGAACCCACATGGTTAGAATTGCTGGAGCCATGTCAGACTCCAAACCAGTTACAAGTGGTGTCCCACAAGGCTCAGTCCTGGGACCTCTCTTGTTCGGTATATATTTCTCGGAGGTACAGGCCAACACGGAAGGACTGTGGCTGACCAAGTTCGCAGATGACTGCAAACTGGGCGCCATAATCGACTCTCCAGCCGACACAAGCATCCTCCAAAAGGGCCTCATAGAAACAGACAACTGGTGCCAGAGCCATGGCCTCAAGCTAAATGCCAAAAGTGTATAGTCATCCCTTTGGCAAAACAAAGTGCCCACAAATTACCACATAGGTGGTAATCCATTAAGTACAGAAGAAGTAATTAGGGACCTGGGGACCCAAGTTGATAGCAATCTCTCATTTTACAACCACGTGGCCAAAGTGGTTAGAAAAACATTTTATATAGCCCACCTAATCATGAAGGGATTCACATCTAGATCAGGGAGGTCATCGTGCCTCTTTACTCATCCCTCATCAGGCCCATAATTGAGTACAATGCCCTTTTGGGATGTACCTTACCAGACACCTGCAGCAACTGGAAAGACCCCAAAAGTACCTCACCAAGAGGATCAAAGGGCTCAAACAGATGCCATATGCTGCCCGGTTAAAGAAACTCCAGCTCTACTCAGTGGCATACCGCCTGTTCAGAGGCGATCTGTGCCTGACGTATAAAGCCATGTCCAACCCGGAATTAATGGACATGCTGCACCTCAGAAAATCCAAATCCTATTGAGAGACTTGAACCTCAGCACTGAAATAAATAGGACATGCTGGAGGGACAGATTCATAACCCAGAGGCTCCCTTCACTCTGGAATAAAATCCCAGTCCAGGTTAGGCAGAGTCCCTCATTGACTCTCTTCAAGAGGAATATTGATGAGTGGATGGGAGATCGTAGGTTTACCCCGGGTATCACTTCTGTGTCACTGTTAGACAGGCACAGTATACTAACCTCGAAAAAGGGCATAGCAAAATAAATTTAAAATGGGTGGCGAAAGCCAAACACATTCTGGCTAGGCTTATAAATGCCCTAGGGCAGATAGCCTAGTATGAACCTATGAACAAATGTTGCATGGAGAGTCGAGATGAGCTGATCCTAGGCAGTAGACACAATTGTGGGCATCTGAGTGCAGAATCTTCTGGACGCACTTGGAGCATCTGTTAAATCCAGTAGGCTTATCGATTACAAAAACCACTAAACAAGAACTATGCTAAGTAGTACATCTACTAGGACTATAATACCTACATATCTAGTACAGAAAAAAGAAGTTATGTACCTACCATAACGTTCCATGTTAGTTGTCTTCTTCTCGCCTTCTTTCTTGCTGGTTGGGTTTGGAGCCAATCCTCGGCTCTGACTCAGCCATCTTCAAAAGCTCGAAAGCTGCTTACTGGCTCGAGGCCCCCCTATATCCCATGATGCCTGGTGCTAGATACCCAGATCTCGTTTGGTAAATCTAACTACAGACATAATAATAAAGGAATCCTATCCTAGAATGCGTAACTCCTACTGGAGAGACTACTAGTCAGAAAGGAATAGCCAGAGAAGACTCAGCCAGCGAAAAATCAAGAAGAACTCTTCTCGGTCCACTAGGATAGGGAGATGGAGGGTGGGACGCAAGAAAGAAGGCGAGAAGAAGACAACTAACATGGAACGTTATGGTAGGTACATAACTTCTTTATGTTAAGTTGTCTATCTCGCCTTCATTCTTCCTGGTTGGGACAGTGTCCCTAGCACCTAGAAAGGCCACCGAAGTAGCTAAAGCTCTGGTGGAGTGACCTTTTGGTTTAACTGGCAAATCTTTATTCCTCAGTTGATATATGAATGTGATGATAGAAGTCAACCACCTGGATAAGGTTACCTTGGAGACCGGATGACCTTGTTTACCTACTGCATAAGACAGGAAAAGTTGATCTGATTTTGTAATGTCCTTGGTTCTATGCAAACAAAAGCATAGCTGCCTGTGAACATCTAACTGATGCAACTTATATTCCGCCCTGTTGGAGTGGTTAGGGAAAAACACAGGAAGGTCTGTGGACTGATTCAAGTTACTCTCTGAACAGACCTTAGGAAGGAAGGGTGGATTAGTCCTAAGAGCAACCCTGTCATTGTGGAACACGAGGTATGGGGACAAATAGAAAGAGCCTGTAGTTCCGAAACTCTTCTGGCTGAAGTAATAGCTACCAGAAAAAGGGTTTTCCAAGATAAGAACTACAATGAACAAGAAGCTGCAGGTTTGAAAGGGGGCAAAATTAGAGAAGCTAAAATCAAATTTAGATCCCACGGTGGTGGAGGATCTCTCATTGGGGGCCTGAGCAGAGTGGTTCCTTTGAGAAAAGCTTTACACAGCTTATGGGACATGATATTGTTTTCCGACAGGCCAGTGTGAAAATTTTAAATTTCAGCTAACTGAACTCTAATTGTAGCAGAAGTGGACCCAGCATGGAAGAGTTCCGCAAGAAATTCCAAAATGTAGTGTACAGGGGCTGAAAAGGGGTATATACTTTTAGCCTCTGCCCAGGAAGAAAAACGTTTCCACTTACTAGCGTGTTTTTCTAGTCGTAGACTTGTTTGTTTGTTTCTTTCGGCTTTTCCCGGTTAGGGGTCACCACAGCGGAACTCCGGTCTGCTAATGATTGGCAGTAGAGTTTTACATGCTGGCTTGGAGGGCCTAACGCACAACCTTCAACGAAGGAACGCCCGTTCACGCATGTCGCCACACAGAAGATGCTCAGAGAATCGAACGGGCAACGTCTAACTGTGAGGCGACAACCCTACTGCAGCACCACCACCGCAGTCGTAGACTTGTGTGATGACAAAATTATTTTGCGCACAGAAGGGGAGATATCTGGAAGCCTGGCTAAAGTTGGAAGTGGAGCAACCAAGCTGTGAGCTAGAGAGAGAGCGTAGGGATTGGTGCAGCCCGCCCGATTGATGAATCAGGAGGTCTGGAACTAGGTCCATAGTCCAAGGCTGCTCGAGAAGATGGCGATGCAGGAACAGGAACCATATTTGTCGAGGCCAGTAAGGAGCAACGAGGATCATTTTGCAGCCCAATATGGTAGCTTTCTGAATTAGCTTCGGGATTAGTGGAAAGGAAGGGAATGCATAAAGAAGTCCCTGAGGCCAATTGTGGACTAGAGCGTCTCTGGGGGAATGCACGGGAAGTGGAAGGAGAGAGAAGAAATTGCTGCACTTGCTGTTGAAGGGAGTTGCAAAAAGGTCACAGCAAGGTTGGCCCCATTTGCGGAAGATTTGGTCTGCAACTACCTGGTTCAGAGCCCACTCATGAGGCATGAGAATTGCTCTGCTCAGCCTGTCTGCTATGACGTTGGACCTCCCAGGGATGTGCATTGCAATCAGAAACCATTGGGAAGAGATCACCCACTGCCAGAGTCTGAGTGCTTCTTGACATAGGGGGTAGGACCTGGTTCCACCCTGCTTGCTGATGTACCACACTACAGACATATTGTCGGAATTGCAATGGTCCCAGTAGGAAGAGAGTCCTGAAGAGCCTGCAACGCTAAGAGCACGGCCCTCATCTCCAAGACATTTATGTGCAGATGGTACACGTGAGGTTGCCAGGTGCCTTGGACTGTTCTGCCCTGATAATGCCCCCCCACCCGATCAGGGAGGTATAGTGGTCACTGTAGCAACTGGAGGGGGGAGTACAAATTGTCTGCCGTGGAGCACTGATGTGGAGACAATCCACCACGCAAGGTGCTTCTTGCATGCTTGTGAGATCATAATCATGTAAGACATGGGAAGCTGCTGGAAGGACCAGTGGGTGAAAAGAAGCCACTGGAGAATCCTCATGTGAAAACAAGCTAGAGGGACAAGTATGATCGCTGCTGCCATGAGACCCAGGTTTGAAGGACAAACCTGGCTTGAATTCTTTTGCATGCTAATAAAATCTTCACATGCTGGTGAATCACTAACACCCTGTCTGGTGGGAGGCTCGCTGACATGTCTTTGGTATTTAAATTTGCGCCTATAAAGGTGATAGATTGACAGGGTGACAATGCAGACTTTTCAAAATTTATTGTGATACCTAGCCTGGAGCAAGTGTCGACAGTGCAGTCTCTGGCTCGCATAAGGTGATGCCTGGTGGTAGCAGTGAGGAGCCAGTCGTCTAGATATGGAAACACCTGGAATCCTTGCCGTCTCAGGTGAGCAGTAACTACTGCCATACATTTGGTAAACACCCTGGGGGCTGTGGTGAGACCAAAGGGCAGAGCTCTGAACTGATAATGGCTGGCTCCCAGCCAGAAGCGAAGGAATCTTCTGGAGCGTTTGTCCATTTTGATGTGGTAGTACGCATCCTGAAGATCTATAGACCACATCCAATTGTCGTGACCCAGGAAGGGCAAAATGGACTGTAGCGTGACCATCCGGAACTTCGTTCTTTGTACAGACCTGTTCAGTCCACTGAGATTCAGAATGGGTCTCCAGTCCCGTCTTTTTTGGAACCAAAAAAAACCTTGAGTAAATTCCGGATCCTTGTTGGTCTGCTGGGACTTGCTGGATGGCCCTTTTTCTTAGCAGTTTTGGGACTTCTTGAACTGCTTGGTCCCTTAGATTGGGTTGGAATGTCTGGAAGGGACTTGTTTGACCTTAAGGGGGTGCGAACAAAGGGAATTCTGTACCCTCCGGATATGACGGACTGTACCCATTTGTCTTGTGTTATGTCTTGCCAGGCTCTTGGGTACAGCGATAATCTTCCCCCGACTGCCTCCAGAGGTGGGCAGCCAGGCAACCCTTCAGGGATTCTGGAAGGGCTTCTCAGAGAAAGATTGTCTGCTGCCCTGATATTGCAGACCTCCTCTGCCACGAGGGCAGCGTCTGTTATTGTTCCCTCCTCTGCCCCTGGATGGGAACTCACCACGTGTGTTCGGCAAGGTTCCCTGGGATTTCCGGAATCACATCTTTCCACTCTTCTGACCCTTAGTAATGGTCTGGAAGGAGTGGAAAAACAGACTTCTATGGCAGAGAGAGTCTTGCCTTCCTGCTCACACCTGGTAAGGGTATCTTTCACCTGTGATCCAAAGAGAGAGGAACCATCGAAAGGGGTGTTGGTGTAAGACGCTCTGAAAGGTTCCACAAAGTTACATAGCCACATCCAAGTGTGCCTCCTTAGGGCCACGCCTGTGCCTGTGGCTCTACTCGCACCATCGGCAGCATATGAAATGAGCCTCATGGAAGAGTTTACCACTGAATTAAGAGTCACCAGCTGGGAGGCTGCCTTAGCCTGGCCCCCCTCAGCTGATGGATCTTGGAGGGTATCTCCAAGCTCTTTCAGGAGATCCCTCTGAAGACAGGTAAAGTGGCACAGGTAATTCAGGGACCGCATGGAAAAGGTTGCTGAAGAGAACATCCGCTTCCCATATCTGTCCATCGTCCTGGACTCCTTGTTAGGAGGATGGACAGATGAAGAAGTTTCAGCCAACTCCTTCTTTGTGGCCGCCTCTACCACCATGGCATCAACGAGGACACCTTTGGTCAAGAACTGTTCGTCCTGCGGTGCAGTAATGAATTTGGCAGGTCTTCTAGGGGTCGGTTCCACTGTCTGGAGCCGTCCACGCCTTCCAAGCCACCACAGACATCAGTGGGTCGAAAGGCAGAGACATCCAGGAGGTGGAAGGTCGGGATCCAAACGCGTCCAGGAATACCGACTCATCTTTGGAAGGGCTTAGGGCAGTCCAGTTTCCCCTCTGCCTAAGCATCTCAAGGATGTCTGAGAAGGAGACATCTTCAGAGGGGGATCTTGGGGACCCTTCTGACTCCTCTAAGTCGGTATCCGATGTGATAGACTCGGGGGAGTCAACATGCTTCCTCTTGCATTTTCTCTTGCAAGGTGGCTCCTCTGAATGATCAGGTGAGGCCTCAGAAGAGGAGGATACACCCAAGGGGGTGTCCTGGAGCACTGGATCCCCACGTTTGGGGTCTGAAAGAGGGGCAAAGGCTGACGCAGGCACCCTAGGGGAGGAGCCGATGGGGTCAATCGTGGGACTGAGTTGGGGGCCAGTACACTCCTCATCACCTCAAAGGCGTCCCTGCCCAGACGCAGAGAGGGCTCCAGTTCCGAAGAAACCAGAACCCCTCCCCGCACTGAGGGGGACGGCTCCAAGGCAGATGTGGGAGCCGAGCTCACCTGAGCTGAAGCTCCGAGGGTGAGAGTGGGGTCGGACAAGGGTCCGATGCCACTCGCCCCCTCGGAGCCGAGGGAGTCTCGGCCCCCAGATCCCTCCAGGGAAGGTACCATGGAAGGGATCGGAGCTGACAACGGAACTGAAGGAGAGGGTATCGGAGCTGACAGTTCCACAGCTTGAACCCCAACAAACTCTGGCTCCGAGCTCAAGGGATTTGGCTAGGGCCTGTGATTTTAACAGCCTACTGGCCACTCTTTCCAAGTCATGGTCCGAAATTCTAGAGGACCAAGAAGAGTGGGATGAGCGATGACTACGCTCCGATTGGAGCAGAGGCGACTTTGGAGCTGAGCGTATCGACTCCAGTGAAGGAGACCTAGATCTTTTCCGACTCTCAGATGGCTCCGAAGAATGTGTCGGAGCTGACTGGGAGGGAGGAACCTCGGTCCCAGCCGGAGCCAAGATAGATTTTATGGCTTCACCCAACGACGGCTCCGAACTGGGAGCCGAAGGTTTAGGTGGCCTGGAAGATTTCACGGGCTGAGCCTTCATCGGTGAATCTTGAGGTTTAAGCAAACCCCTCAGGATCAATTTGTTTTTGCGCTCCTGCAGGACACTTGGAATGAAGCATGGCAAATCGAGCAAGAGTCCTGCAGGTGCATGGCGCCCGGACAATAAACACAAGAAGTGTGACCATCTGTCAGAGACATCTTCTGACAGCATGAGTCACACTTCTTGAATCCGGACGGTTTAGGATCCTTGGACATCCTAGAGGAAAACCAAGGACAAGAAACACACAGAAAAGGTTAAAGTAACTAGCCACTAAGAATTACACACTACAGTTACCACAACCAAACTACAAGTACTACTACAAACAAAATTATATTTAACTATCACTAAACACTAACAGTGATAATAAAGGATTTTTTTTTTTTATAGAGGAGATAGAGAGAAAAAGGTAATCCTCTAACTTAAAAGGAAAACCTTTCTGAGGTAAGGAAAGGGAGAGAAAGGGGGGAGGGGAACTCTAACTTAAACAAGTTTCTTTGTGATAAGTAATCGGGATCTAAAGAAAACTAGCTACAATACAACAGTCTAATCTAACGACTAAATCTACACTAAAAATAGCAGTTTTGACAAGAAAAATACAATAATAAAGTTTTATACGGCCTGAGCCAGTAGAACAACCTCGCAGCAGAAGCGGCAAACGAGATCTGGGTATCTAGCGCCAGGCATCATGGGATATAGGGGGGCCTCGAGCCAGTAAGCAGCTCTCGAGCTTTTGAAGATGGCCGAATTGGAGCCGAGGATCGGCTCCGAACCCAACCAGCAAGAATGAAGGCGAGATAGACAACTTAACATCTACAACTCCAACTATAACTGGAAACTATTTTTTTTTGTTTTTTTTAAGAGAAGAAAAGAAAAAGGGCCAAAGCCCAAGGAAGAAAGCAACAGTGGAGAGCCTAACACACTAGGACTGCTAATGAGATGGGAGAAAAAAACAGATAGAAATACAAAACTAAGTAAGGACACCAATAAGAGTAAAAACTGACAAGAAAAATATGAAACTTATTTGAGCCTGGAAATCATGTCTGGGCACGCCACCGGAGGAACTTGAGCCTGGAAGTTCAAGTCTGTGGGAGGTGGCCAAGCTGGATCCAAGACCCATACATGAAGCAGAATGAGGAGGATAAAGTACAGTTGTGTACACTTAACATAAATGTAGATGTTAGAGTGTATTCACTGTTGCAGTCATTACATTTGGGTTATCTGTTGGCAGGTTGCCCTCAGTCGGCCTGAATAACACAGTCTTGGGTCCTGCGTCAGTTGCTGTCTCCTCTTCCATAACGTCAGGTCATCAGTGGTATAAAAACATGCAGCCGACGCCATTTTATTTAGTTTTTCTTGCCTCAGATGTCAGGTGCCCCCCAAATGGGGAGCAAAAGGTTTACCATGGTGCAAGTAGCAGAAACAAATGCAGTGGCTTATCCACTTAGAAATAGTCTGCTTTGATACAGCCTTCCCCTCTGATCCTGCAGCAAATGCTACCAGTAGTTGCTCAGACTTTCTTAGAGATTTTGTCCTGTTTAAGTAGAATCTTAGTTGTCTATGTACGTCCAATGAATGCAGAATCTGCTCCCCCTTGTTCTGCGGATTTGGGTAAAATGTTGGCAGGTGAATTGTCTGGTTAACAGCCACACTGGATACCACCTTATGCATAAAAGAAGGATTGGTCCTGAGACACCCTGTCCGGGTAAAATATAATAAAAGGCTCCACAGCCATGAGAGCCTGTAGTTCTGAAACCCTTCTTGCTGAAGTGACTGCCAAGAGAAAAGCTGTTTTCCAAGATAGAAATTTTATATCCGCAGTAGCTGCTGGTTCAAAAGGAGGCAGGGTGAGTTTTTCCAGCACAAAATTGAGGTACCATGCAGGAGTTGATCTTCTGTGAGGCCTTACATTTTTGGCCCATCTAAGATACTGTTTAAGCAGAGGATGAGAAAAGGGAGGAGGGCTCTGTGTTGTAATGAGCCGAGATAGCAGAGGCATGGGTTTTTACTGCAGAAAAAGACAGGTCCTTGTCAAGCATCTCAGTCAAATATTGTAAAATCTGACGAATATTGGGCTTTGCTGTGTCTGTTCCTTGTGCTTGGTTCCAAGCACAGAATCTCTTCCATTTATCAGCATAAGATTTTCTAGTACTAGGCCTCCTGGCTTCCAAAATGACATCCATCACAGATTTACTGAGAGGTGCTGTTTGAATAATTAAATGATCAGCCATGCTGCAAGGTTCAGAGTTTGGAGCTGTGTGCAGAATTTGATTGTTCTGCTGAGACAGTAGATGAGGTATTTGAGGCAAGTAACAAGGGGGAGTTGAGACATGTTCCTTAGAAGTGGGTACCAGTGTTGGCGAGGCCAGTCTGGAGCAACTAGGATCATTTTTGTTTTTACCTTTCTGACATTTAGTACAACCTTGAAGAGGCAGAGGGAGAAAGGCATAGACTAAGTTTTTCCAACTGAAAGACAGGGCATCCACTTTCCATGCTTTTTTGTGATGAGTTCTTGTGCAGAATTTCCCCAACTGATAATTTTGGGGAGAGGCAAATAGATCTATGTCTAGGCTCCCCCATTTCGGTGTTAAGATGCTGAAGATTTGTGGATCCAGTTTCCATTCGTGTGGGTCCATAAGATTTCTGCTTAGGTCATCTGCCAGAGTATTTTGTTTTCCTGGCAGGAATTGAGCTTGAAGATGTATTTGTTAAGTCAAAGCTGTGTTCCACAATGCCATGGCTAGTCTGCAAAGGGGGTAGGAATGTGTACCCCCCTGCTTGTTTATGTACCATAACCGTGGTGTTGTCCATAATTATCAGTAGCTGTCCTGTATGAAGTAAGTCCTTGAAGGCTGTCAGAGCATTCTGAACAGCTGGCATCTCTTTCTGGTTGATATGCAGATGCATTTGTTTTGTGCTCCATTTGCCCTGAATGCATCTCCCCACCAGGTGGGCCCCCCAAGCATAGTATGATGCATCTGTGGTTAAGGTTTGGGTGGCAGGGGGTAGAGTGAATGACAGTCCCTTGTTTTGGTGACATGTCTCTGCCCACCAAAGAAACTCCTGTTGTTGGCAGGGAATGAGTGGAATCATTGTTTCCAGACTCTGACAATGTTGGCTCCATAAACTTTTTAGGTACCATTGAAGTTTCCTCATATGCAGTCTCGCATATGGAATTAGTAGAATGTAGGATGCCATGAACCCCAAAGCCTGCAGAATTTGTCTTGCAGATATAACAGGGTTTTTGTTGCCATTTGTCTGAAATATATTGTCAGTTGCCTTTGTTTGTCTGGCGTGAGGTAAGCCATCTGGGCAGTTGTATTCAAGCTTGCACCCAGGAATGTAATTATTTGAGAGGGTACCAGTTGGGATTTCTTTTCGTTTATTGTGTACCCTAGGCATGTTAGAAGCCTTTTTACAAATGCCAGATGTTGAAGAAGAGTGTCCTTGTACTCTGCTTGAATGAGACAGTCGACCAGATAAGGATACATTTGTATGCTTCTTTGTCTGCAGAATGCAATTACTGGTGCCAGGCACTTTGTAAATACCCTGGGCACAGTAGATAAGCCAAAGGGCAGTGCAGAGAATTGGTAATGCAAAAAAAAAACCTGCCTGGAAGCGGAGGTATCTTCTGCATGATTCCCTTATTGGGATATGCAGGTATGCCTCTCTTAAGTCTAGAGTCACTAACCAAGCATTCCTGCCTAGCATAGGCAGTAGCTGTTGTAAAGTCAGCATTTTGAATTTTGGAATGTCCAGGAATGTGTTCAAAATTGATAAGTCCAGTATTGGCCGCCAAGAATCGTCTTTTCTGGGTACCAGGAAAAGTCTTGAATAAAAACCTTGTCCATTTTCCTTTTCTGGTACTGGTTGAATAGCCCCCATATCCATGAGGGACATAACTTGTTTCTGAGACTCTGCCCACTGATTTTGTGGCAGATCTGACCATCCATTTGGAATTGGCAAAGTATGGAAATGAAATATGTACCCCCTGGGATACTATGTTCAATACCCACTTGTCCTGGGTAACTAACTGCCAATTTTGAGCATGAAGTGCTAGTTTTCCCCCCAAGGGGACTGCCAAAAAATAAGTGCTTGGTGATGGTAGAGGAAAGTCATTGAGACTACTTACTGTAGGGTTGTGCTTTGTTTCCTCCAGATTTGGAGGTGCAGGCAGCCATTGCTTTGACCTGTAAGAACCCTGTGATTGGTATCTGGAGCCTTTTGAGCACCTGGATTTGCCTTGAGTGGCTCTGTTGGACACAGGAAAGGACCAATTTTTAGTAGGCCAGTGCCTACTAAACCTGGGTGGCTGCACTTGCAAGAAATCTTTTACAATTTGCATAGATTTAGCTTTGTCTTCCATTTTCTTTAAAACCTCTTCTGCCTTATTACCAAACAGAGTATCATGCTGCAAGGGGACATCCAACAATTTAGCTTTAACATGATCAGGCAAATTTTGCTCCTTGAGCCAGGCATGCCTTCTAATCACAGATCCAGTCACTGCAGCCCTGCAAGAGGCCTCCAAGGAATCAAAACCACATTGCAAAGTATGCTTTCCAACCTGTTCTGCTGAATGCAATAATTCCTTTAACTCTATTTTCCACACAATCAGAAATCAACATCATTTTCTGTTTCAGTAAACCTATAACATGCTGTTGATATTTAAGCATATGAAACTGGAAGTTTAAGGCTCTGATTGCCAAGGTAGCAGACGTATAAACCTTCTTTCCCCATCTATCCAGCGCCCTGGAATCTCTATCAGAGGGGGTAGGATTTTTGGCTGTAGACGCCTTTACACCATTGGGACTCTGAGAAATAGTCTGTGGATCAGCAGCAGGATTTTTGAATAGAAATTTATGGGAGTCAGGAGCCCTGTAATATCTGTCTGGCTTACTAGGAGCCGGAGGTAGGGAATCAGGAGCCATACTTGATTCCGAAAACACATCAACAATGTCAAATACAGGAGGTATAGCCAAAGGCCTATGCTGAGGAAGAAGGACATCCCTAAGCCTCTTTTTTGATTCAGAGAAGTCCTGACTCTCCCAGTGAAAATGTTCCCTAAAGTATGCAAAGTCTCTCCAAAAGAGTAATCCTCAGGAGGAGATGCAGATGGGATGGATTCCTCTGCATCAGAATCCCCTTAGGGTGGAATAAAAAATTCCAGATCAGAAGAAATGTAAACCTGATCTGAAGATTCATAGTCAGTGCCTTGCCTAGGCCTCTTTAGCAGGGGGGGGGGATAATTAAATCTTGATCCAAAATATTTAGAAGCAAAACTATACTGACGCTTAATCGTGCATTGGTTAAATCTAGCACAAAACCGACAGCAAAGCACGTTATGATCTGGGCCTAGGCAAGGAATATAGTACAAATGAAAATCCTTATGAGGTATTTGCTTCCCACAAGTAATGCAATTATTAACTTTTACCGACATCAGTAAGGAGCAAAAAAAAGTTTCCCCAACGGGGTACTTAGCTTTAGTTTGAAGACTTCGGTTCTGAAACTCGAATGCGAAAATTTCAGGAGTCGGCCAACCGGCACTTGCGAACTGCTTCTGCTTCGGGCACCACGTGGCAAGAAAGACTGAATAAAATGGCATCGGCTGCATGTTTTATACCCCTGACGTCATGGAAGAGGAGACAGCAACTGACGCAGGACCCAAGACTTTGTTATTCAGGCCGACTGAGGGCAACCTGCCAGCAGATTACCCAAATGTAATGACTGCAACAGTGAAACACGAAGATCATCATCAGATCCATGGGAACTAAGCTATAACTACAAACTACCAAAAGTTGGAAGGAAGAGCAAACAAAATGACCATCTGATAGCTCACTTACAGAAACTCTTATATAAAGACTGACAGGAGGAACGAAATCCCAATACTTCTCAGGCAAGCAGAAAATGAGATCACAGGTATTCTGGGGGAATGAGATGAGGAGCTTGAGCTTAAACTCTGAGGCTTGGAAAGTGCCTGAGTCAGATCCGAAACCCACAGGTCGAGGAACAAATGAAAATGACATCATCAGATCCTGCATTGGTCTGTTTTTCCTACCTTTTCAATGGACTTTTGTAGTCCACTATCCTGGGTTGCCATTATTAGCCTTTCATCTTTTGGTTTCGGTTCACCTGTCCTTAACCATTCCTATGTCACATCTTGGTTAACATGAGGTTGCTCCAAGAGATCGTTTTAGCCACTATGTGTGTGGCTTTTACATTTTCTTTCCTTCTTATCTGATCCTTTTTTTCTTTTGTTTTTTTTTTGGCAGTTCAGTTGTCACCTTGAATTTTTTGTCTACTTTTGGTTTGATTCCCATTTCCATTAGATGCTGAAATGCTTCTGTTTAACTAAGCAAAGATGTCATCTTAGATAACTTCTCATGTTTTAAAACATTTACAGTGTTTGGATCTGGTGAGGTAAGCAGATATGTATGCAGTCAAACAATTGCAGATCTATACATGTAATCAATTTGGAGGAGGCCTACAACTCTTGTGTTTGTGTGTGTGTGTGTATATATATATATATATATATATATATATATATATATATATATATACACACACACACACACAAGTCTGCTTCACATAATCGAACCACACTTTGCCAAAACTCTTTTCATACAGACAAAAAGAGCGAACATTCACATCAGCGAAAAATTCCACAGGGAAAGGAAGCGGTTGGCCAAATGTTAGGAAACTGCCCTTTTCCCCACTGTAGTGTGATCTCAGAGTTGGTATATATATAGTTGGAAGGGGGGGGGGTGCAGCCCCCCCCATCTGGATGGGTTTGACATACTGTGGTGTGTGTGTTGTTTGTAAGGTGGCCAAGTGCTTCCTTTCACTGAGGTATTTTTTGCTGATTTGAATGGTCGCTCTTTTCATCTCAATTAAGAGTTTCAGCAAAGTGTGGTTCAATTATGTGACATAGACCCATATATGCATATACCATATGATAAGAGTGAAGTATTTTCTTATCCAGCTGATCCAATCACCCTTATAACTGTAATAACAGGAAGAGCAAATTGATTTATAGCTTGGACTTCATTCCTTGATGTCAAGGCAGTTTTCAATATTTTTTGTTTTCTGAAGTATTCTTTACAGTTTCATTTTTTTCATGTTTTTGATGACCCTTCATCAATTTCTAAATATTTATACACCCCCTCTCTCCTGCTCAAGTTCCTTTATGTCACATCCCTGTCCCAGATTCATATTTTCTTGATGCTGCAGCTTTCCTGTTTTAGATGTTGCTTTTGTACATTTATCAAAGCCAAATGTCATTCTTATGCCGTTTGAGAAAGTTTTAGCCATTCATACCTTTCAACTCATCTGATTAAATATACAGTTTTAAGTCAATCACAAAAAGTAGATGATATGTCATTAACAAAAAGAAGTTATGTCTTACCATAACGTTCCATCTGTGTTGTTTCATCTTTGTTTATTCATTACGGATGGGATACGGTTCCAACCTTCATTCCAAGCTCACGTCAGCCAAACCTCTCGAGCTAAGTTTTTACCCATCATGCCCCTCTCCCTGTTACCTCAGATCTAGTTTGCAAGTTGTAAAAAAGAAAGTGAAGCTGAGGCTACCTCTGGTCAGACATGACCTAACAACTGGAAAGAAGGACAATGAGATCCACCATAAACCTTCCGAAGGGGAAGGTGGGTGGGCCGTAATGAATAAACGAAGATGAAACAACACAGATGGAACGTTATGGTAAGACATAACTTCTTTATCTGATGTTGTTTATCTTCATTTATCCCTTACGCATGGGACAGAGTCCCCAGCTACCTCGTTCCCTGGGCGGCATTATGGAAGGACATTCCGGAGCACCATACAGCCAAAGGAAGCTCTGCCTTGGGAGGCCAAGTCCAATTTGTAATGAGCAATGAAGGTGTGAGGCCTAGCCCAGGTTGCAGCTGCACAAATGTCAAAGAAGTTCTAGCATGGAAGGCTGCAGAAGTTGACACTGATCTTGTAGAGTGGGCCTTTACTCTGCCAGGTAAAGAGATACCATTCTTGCCATAAATGAAGGTAATAAAATCTCAACCAAGTGGCATAAAGTAACTTTAGAAACTGGGCAACCTAATCTGGATTCAGAAAAGGCTAAAAACAGCTGGTCAGATTTTCTAATAGATTTAGTCCTGTCTAGGTAAAAAGAAATTTGTCTATGTACATCCAAGGTATGCAGGCAATATTCCCCTTTGTTAGAATAATTAGGAAGGACTGGCAAATTAATAGTCTGACTGATAGATAACGCAGAAGTGACCTTGGGCAAGAAGGTCTGATTGGTTCTTAATGAAACTCTGTCCTTGTGGAAAATGAGGTAGGGGGGGTTTGATAGACAAGGCCTGTAATTCAGAAATACGTCTGGCAGAGGTAATAGCAATTAAGAATAACGTTTTCCATGAAAGATACTTTAGGTCACAGGTAGATGTAGGTTCAAAAGGAGAATTTGTCAACTTTTGAAGGACTAAGGCCAGTCCCAAGGTTGAATACATTCTCTGAATGGAGGTTTTAGTTGAGTTATGCCCCTCAGAAAGGTTTTACAAAGTCTGTGTGACATTAAGGAAGAGCCCTGGAAGCCATTATAAAAATTAGAAATTGCAGCTAAATGAACACGAACTGTGGAGACTGCTACTCCATATTTAAAAAGGTCTGAAAGATATTCTAGTACGATAGGAACAGGGGCACGAGGGGTATTGAAGGATAGGCATATAGTAGACCCGAGGGCCAATCGTGGGCTAAAGCATCTCTCACTAACTGTCCCTGAGGGGGAATCAAGGTAAAGTAGTTGCTGCACTTCTGATTGGACAGGGAGGAAACTAGATTGCAGCAAGGCTGGCCCCCAGCTGTTGAAAATCTTCGTCGCCACAAGGGGATTGACAGACCACTCGTGAGGCTGTAGAATGCATCTGCTCAATTTGTCTGCTATCACATTGGAGTTCCCAGGAATGTGCATCGCTATCAGAAAACGGTTGGAGGCTACTGCCTATTGCCAAATTCTCATGGTCTCTTCGACAGAGTGGGTATGATCTAGTTCCCCCTTGTTTGTTGATGTACCAGACTACTGCCATGTTATCTGAGTGGATTGCAATAATCCCTGACGGAAGGAACAACTGGAATGCTTGTACCGCACTCAGTTCTAGGACATTGATATGCATAAGGGTCTCCATCTGTGACCAAGTGCCTTGGAATGTTCTTCCCTGAAACAGCCCCCCCCCCACCCCATCAGGGAGGCATCCGTGGTCACTGTGGCATTGGGCTGATGAGGGTTGAAGGGGTGAGACCACTGGTGAGGATTGTTTGACATCCACCAGAGCGAGTCCTGTTTGCAAACGGTTATTCGAATCGGAAAGGATAAGGGGTGCTGGGATGGGTACCACTGAGTAAGAAACAGCCAGTGAAGAAGCCTCATCTGTAACCTTGTTAGGGGGACTATGGTAATGGAGGCTGCCATCGATCCCAGCAGTTGAAGAATGGATTGAGCTGAGGCTAGATTTTGTGACAGTATTGTCTGAACCTGTTGCTTGATCCTCTAAATTCTGTAATCTGGTAGGGAGGCTGTACAAGTCATTGTGTCCAGAATCACTCCAATGTACTCGAATGACTGACTTGGAGTAAGGTGCGACTTCTTCCAGTTTACCGATATTCCAAGCTGCTGTGCAGTACCTAGAGTGTAAGTCAAGGCCTGATCCAGTAGACGTCTTGTTGGGGCAGTAATGAGCCAGTCGTATAGGTAAGGAAACATCTGGAATCCTTGAAGCCGCAGATGAACTGTGACTATTGCCATGCATTTTCTGAACACTCTGGGGGCTGTAGATAGTTTGAAGGGCAGTATGCGGAACTGATAATGACTGGCTCCCACCTGGAAGTGAAGATATCTTCCTGAGTGCCTTTCCACCTTTATGTGGTTGTACGTGTCTTGAAGATCTACAGAGCACATCCAATCGTCTTTTTCCAAAAGTGGAAGAATAGACTGAACTGTGACCATCCGGAATTTTTCTGTCTTTACAAATTTGTTTAGGGTGCTGAGATCCAGAATTGATCTTCAGTCCCCTGTCTTTTTTGGCACCAAAATGAATCTTGAGTAGAAGCCGGATCCTGTCTGGTCTGGGGGGACTGTTTGGATGACTCTTTTTTGAAGCAGCCTTGATATCTCTACAGCTGCGGCCTCCCTTTGGGTGGCACGTCGGGTAAGGTGGGAGTGGATAACAATGGAATATGGTATCCTCTGGTGATGATCCATTGTACTCAAGCATCTGTGGTTATGGTTTGCCAGGCAGAAGGGTACAAGGAAAAATGATCCGTGGCAGCTTCCAGAGGAAAGCAATCGGGCCGCTCCTCAGGAGCGCTGATAGGGCTGCCCAGGGCTGCCCAGAGAAGGATCCTCTGGTGCCCCAGTTTCCCAGACCTCCCTTGCCCTGAAAGGGATGTCTTCCATTAGAGTTCCCCCCTCTGCCTCTGGGGGAAAACTTGACCTGAGTGTCACAGAAAGGACCCTGGGATTTTTTGTGCCACATTTTCTCACTCTTCTGATTCCTAGAATAGAACTGCTGAGGAGAAGATAAACAGACACCTGTGACAGATAGGGCCTTACTGTCCTGTCCTGTTCACATCTGGTCAAAGTATCTTTTACCTTGGATGCAAACAACATAGAGGTCTCAATAGGGGCGTTAAGGAAAGAAGCCTTGAAGGGGTCCACAAAATCACAAAGGTGCATCCAGGCATGGCGTCACATGACTATGCCTGCACCCACAGCTCTTGCCGCTCCCTCAGTAGCATGGGATATCAAATGCATTGAAGAATTGGAAAGAGATTCTAGGGTTGCTGAGAGGCCACTTTGTCCTGCCAAGGTCTCAGAGTTCGGACACCAAGTCTCTCTGTAGCCTTGTGAAATGTGCCAGGTAGTTCAAGGACCTAACAGTAAAAGTCGATGACACAAAAACTCGCTTCCCTAATCATTCCATTGCCCAGGATTCTTTATTTGGCAGGTGAACAGTCTCGCTCTTTTCTGCCAGTTTGTTCTTTGCGGCGGCAGCCACCACTACAGCATCTACAGGAAGACCTTTTGACCAATGGGGGCACTCTTCTGGGGGAGAAAGGATTTTATCTGGCATACGAGGTATGGTCTCTACAGAGTCTGGTGCCTTCCACGCTCATTGCACGATGAGCTTGATGAGCTCATCGGCAGGAGGGATAACCCAGGAGGTTGGGGTTCGGGCGTGAAAAGCCTGCAGGAACACAGAATCCTCTGAGGAAAGGTTAGAGGATTTCCAGTCACCTCTCTCTTAAAATTTCGAGGATGTCACCAAAGGAAACCTCATCCGAAGGTGAACGTGGGGACCCCTCCCCGTCATCGTAGTCAGTGCCTTCGGTCAATGACTCCTCCGTGGAGTCCATGTGCTTCCTCTTACACGTAAGTCTTGCAGTGAACCAGCCAAAATACCACGTAATGACCAAAACCAAAAAACAGAAAGCAGGAAGAGGAAACCAATAAGAAATACTCCAAATGCTCCAAAAAATAGCGTAATGAAACTTTTAATAACCGCTTTCATCCAGAGACTTATGCGTTTGAAGGGAGAGCAACTCTGCTCGTTATGAGGCCCCATAACAAGCAGAGTTGCTCTCCCTTCAAACGCACAAGTCTCTGGACGAAAGCGGTTATTAAAAGTCTTGCAGTGAGCTTCCTCAATAGAAGACTATAAGGATGGAGTTTCCTGGAGGGAATGGCCCGAGAGCCTTGCACCTGATGTGCAGGGGTTGTGATTTGAGACAGATGAGGCTCAGAGGAAGCAGTCTCCGAAAGAGGCAGTCGATAAGTAACGGCCAATGTCTTTTCCGAGGACTGTAGGGTAGGGTCGGGTCTGTCCAAGGGGGGATGCTTTGGCGTCTCCACAGAGGTCGAAGGAACAGAAGTCGAAGGAAAATAGGTAGAAGACTGTGGAGAAGGGTGATCAACTCCAGAGGGAAAAGACAGTTTTGAAGGTGCAGTAATTCCTCTGATCAAGAGCAGCTGGTCTACAACACGTAGCACATCATGTTCAGAAAGGCTTCTGGCAGACTTCATTGAAAACCCTGAAGGTGATCTGGGCCTGTCCAAAAAGGGGGTAGCATGGCCACTGACAAGGGGTGACTGTATAGGTAATGTCTACCCCGAAACTGTTGCGGAAGATTGCTGCATCAAGAAAGGTGTTGTCAGAAAGGGGGCTGCTTGCACCGAAACTATCTGTGCTGAAAAAGCAGGCATCGAATAAACTGTCTGTGCCGAGGAAAGGCTCTGCACAGAGAACTGTCGGTGCCAAGGGGCTCTGCGCCAGGAGAACTGTCGGTGCTGAGGTGGTCTGTGCCGAGAAAATGTGGGCGCCGAAGGTGTCTGCTCTGAGAAAACTGTCGGCTCCAAAGGAGTCTGTGCAGAGACTTCTGTCGATGCCAAAGATGACTGTCCCGATATATACATTGGTGCCAATGCAGTCTGCATCGAACTAGTTGGTAACAAGAAGGATGGTGTCTGCACTGAAAGCAATGGTGTAGAGGGACCAGCAGACAATTGGAGCTAGTCAAGTGAGTCGGAACCGAGGCAACTGGCACCAACTCTGATAATTTAACCTTTTTATGCTTCACTTCCTTAGGGTCTCCAGAGGGAGACAATGGAAGGGACTTAGACCTTTTAAGTTGATTGGAAGTAGAAGAAAATTCCTGTGACACAGAAAGTGGTCTTAAGGAGACCCTTTAGTAGTAGTTTATTTTTACATTTATTCAAGGTCCTAGCAGAAAAACCTTTACAAATCTGACAGGGTGGCGTCAGTGTGAGATGAGGCACACCCAAACAGTCAACACACAAGTCGTGTGTCAGAGTGAGGCAGTTTGTGTCCACACTCCAAACACCTCTTAAAACCAGTAGTTCCTTTTTTTTCAGACATTATATCCACACAAAAAATAAAAATAGATACTTTAGATACATACACACCAGTAGTAAGAAAATACTAGCAAAACTGGTAGTAGAGATACCATAAAGGTACAAAAAGTAGAGAATAAAAAAATTAACAAATCTAAGAAAATCCTGAAAAAAAATATCTAAAATATACATAGTCGGAGAGGAATGACTAGACATGGCTGAACAGCAAAGTGGCAAACTAAATCTGAGGTAACATGGAGAAGGGCATGATGGATAAAATCTTAGCTGGAGGAGTTTTGTGGCTGACGCGAGCTTGGAATGAAGGCCGGCTCGGTTCCGAGGTCAGAACCGTATCCCATATGTAAGGGATAAACAACCTCAGATGGTTGGTTTCTGAGAGCTAACTTGTAATCATAGCCTAATCTGTTAAGTAAACAATTTAATACAAAATAGCAGCGGTGACAGAGGATCACCATGGAACATCCACCTCTGAATTTTTATCTAGGAGATAATAATTTGCCCTTTGTTGTGACTGAACTGCAAAGTGGTTTGCCACTGCTTCATAGTCACTGTAATGAAACTAATCAATGTAGGGTGCATGTTATACATCTGTAAGCATTTCTTTATACATAAATGCGGGATGCCATGAAATGTTTTTTGTAATCTAGCCATGCTGTACTTAGATTCTTCCCCTTTTTACAATTCTCTACTATAGTTTTATTTAGCAATAAATAACCTTTGGTCCATATTACTTTTTTGTTATCCATTTGTTCTATTGCTATAACAGATTTTTTCTAAATGACTATAAATTGTCTACATCAATTCCAGAACAAAAGTTGTATATAATTAGAAGGCAAGTTAGTGACCTATAGTTCTTAAGAATGGTTTGCAGGTTCAACCTTACAAGGGGGTATGGTTTTCCCTGTTAACCAGGTTGGTGTTTGCTTGGGATTGGCGTATAAATAATTCTTATTCAGGGCTAAATCTTTGTGTAAAGATGTTAATACCTTTAGCCAGACGTTATGTACTGTGTCTGGGCCTGGGGTTTTCCATTTAACTTTTCTTAATTTTGTCTCATTTTCTCTGGCTGTTTACTTCATCCCATTTCATATCCTCTACATTAGAGCTCTTTACAGTTTTTTTTAATTCTTCTACCCCTTGATTTTGGGAAACCAGTGTCCACCATACATGAAGGTATTCACCAAAATATGCAGAATAATTCAGTTTCAGCAATCTTATTTTCTTACTGATTTCATCTCTCCTTTACTAGGCTGAACCAATTTGCATTTAAGGAAATAAAGATTCCCTTCCTAGGACATGAGGCATTACATTCAGTAATAAATCAATTTCAGGTTGAATAATTTCAAGTCCAGTATCCTCACCAAAATGTGACAGATATCGCTGCCATGAAAATGTCATGACTAGGTGGAAAAGATGGCACCACTGCCAGATTGATGGCAAAGGTGGGAACTAAATCCCACAGCCAACCAAAAAGAAAAGTCCTAGCTGGCACCAGAGGAATTGTCTCCCGAGTTGCACCAATGGTACCAACTAAATTAAAAGTGCAGAAATCTAACTCGGCTACCAATCCCCAAAAGCATACAGAGTAGTAAATGTTATCTTGGGTATGAACTTCCAACATTCAAGACCAGATTAGACTGCATACAGGCCACATACAGAACCAAAAATTTCGCCTAGCATCCCAGACCCCTTTCTCACCACTTTATCTGTAAAATAGTGTCTTCTAATGCCCCTTACCCACAAGCAGCTATTTGCACGCACAATTTCCAGGGAAGTCTAGCAGAATTATTCAATTCCTTATAGCTTTCTGCCTGGTATAGCTGTACTGGCACCACTCTGGATATGGCTAGAGACTTGCTACTTTTGATATAACCAAACACAAACTTGTATACATTAATATTTTTACTGGGAGTAGGTCCAACCACCCTAGAGGTGGAGATGGGAATCGATAAGCCCAACAATCTCCTTTGCAGACAATAAATAAAAATTCATATACAAAAACAATAGCAACAAGTTATTAAGAGTAAGTACCTTTTACTTAACCAATAAGGCAATCAATGTTGTTACAAGACTGAATATTCCGAGGAATAAAAAACTACAAGGAATATTAAAATAAGTTAGTTAAAAAACAGGAATATTTTAAAAAATTTCCCTCCCAAAGCTAGACACAAATTTACTATGATCTTAAAGAGTACTTAACTCCTACTGTTATATATTGCAAGAAGATAAAAGGCAGAACTTGCAGACAGCAAACTTATAGTGGCACATTTACCCCAATATCGTCATCAAGACTAAGAAACAAAGATCAGGTTCAAATACATAGCTTCCAGTTCCCTCAGAACTTATTACATAAACTACTTTTGAACAGAAAAGCATTACATCATTTTATTGCAGTTGATTGCTTTCCCACAACAAAAGTAACCACACAAGCTCTTCCACTGGTAGAGGTCAAGGGCTTCATTATATCAGACCCACAAAAAAAAAACTGAGGTAAATCAATAACTGCACAACAAAATGAAGCAAATGCAGAAATGCTGAACTATTTAAAACAAAAAGACAAATGCAAAGCTTGCGGGCTTAACCCGTCCTCAGTGCTCTATGTTTGGTTAGTTTTGTCTTAATTAGATCAGCCCAGAACAACTATAAAGTACATGTACATAAGATCTTGGATGGATTTCTTAACTGCATTTTTATGTCCGTTTTGAAGTGGACTGTAATAACATTCTATGACTCCTGATAGCACAAGAGATGCAACAGGTTATATTTACTCCTCAAACCTAAATTCATGCATTTTTCTTCTTTTCATCTCCTCCATTTGCAAGAAAAAAAGGTAATGAGGTTACACAGATTTTGCACACCAAATGTGTTACTAGTAGGAAATAAAGAAAAAAAAAATGGGTGACATCTTTAAAATCAGTTCTACTTAGCATGTCATGTCTCGACACACCACACAGACTACCAGAGAGACAGGTGTTGAGATCAGTACCACTGGGACCAAGGCGACCAGGTACCTCTTGTTCAATTATGGCACCTCTTTCAAGCATAATTCAAAAAGTTTCCTCATGATAGAGTCTCTTTGGGGAGGAGGGGGAGTAACAACTGCTGGGAAGCCCAATAAAATGGTGCCCTCTCCAGAGTTGTAGCTCAAAGGTAAGGAAATCCATGACAAATACATCAGATCCTCTGTCTTGGTTCACTTTCAATTACAGAAAGGGAATTCTTTTTATCTGGGTGGGGCAACATGTAAACAACTGGCCCACTTGAAGGTTTAGTTGGTCTCGTTTTCACATATTCTTTGTCAAATTTTACATAACCAAACGTGGCTAGAGCAAATATCTGCAGGGCAGGTGCCCCCCCTCCTAAGTCTTTGGCCCTTGAGAAGGTTGAAGGACTCTTGTCTTCATAAGTATACACTACACAAACTACCACCAGGGCTTTTATAGACCAACTGTGCAACCCATAACAATTCCATCTCCTTGTAATATGTGCATCTTAATTGGAGGGGTATTTTTTTTTAGGAGGTTGCTAAAATGTTATGGAGGAATATGCAAGTTATACAACATTTACTGTCGGTCTCTGTAAGAGACATGGGAGCCAAACCAGGAATGAATTTATGATTTCCCATCCAATGGTCAAGGTTATATTTGAATAGGGTTAGGGATGGACGTCTGCTTCACAGAGATGGGGAGCCTGTTTCAGAGTATGGGGATCATTTGAAACATGTCTCACCAACACATTCTATTTATGTCACAAGCAAAATTCAGATCCCTGGATCTGTTTCTGGTTCTGCTCATTTTGTAGATGTGCAAAAGATCCAACAGAGGTGGATCTAAGGATGCCTTGCATATGAAGCACAGATCTCCTCTCAAAAACCTGTAGGAGATAAGAGTATAGAGACAGGGCTCCAAGGCAATCTACATATGACATGTTAATATCCTGGATTCTCTTGGTGCGGAACCTCTGTGGGCATTCCAACTGTTGCATATGCCTAGTCAGGTATATGCAAAGGTGGCGTTGTACTCAGCAGGTCTGAAAAGGGCCAAGTAGAGTGGTACTAACTTAGCTGGACCTGGATGCCATACTCTTATAAGTTGGGTGACAGAATGGATTTTCTTACTACCTTGGTTGTGTGTAGGGTGAAGGTCAGATTAGTGTCTACTTATACCAGTAATCAAAGTAGAACATCTGAAGTCATAAAATCACAAACCAATAAGTCCAAAAAACTCCAGTTGTTGTCCAAGGTCAATGAAGGCAACCTCAGATACATATCATACACTTTTATTGTACAAAAATGCACACTATCACCATAAAATACACTTCTCCAACTGACTTAGCACTTTCATTTCCTAACCCGGAAACATCATCAGTCTCAACTTTCTCATCCCACCTTACAATTTAAATAGACCCAACACCTTTCCCATTGGTCATCAATTGAGACTCATTTTTAAAAATGACATCACCCTGCATAAAAACAATTGTGCTCATTTAATTTTATATAACTTTTTATAAAAAACTTTTTTAGAAAAATACTTGCATAAACACACCATGTTAAATAATGCACAAACCATATATATAAAAAAATACATCTAAAAAACAACAGATTACACATTTAATCACTTTTTACATAGTATAAAATAGCTAATACATCAGTATCTTTGTATTACTGAATATTAAATATTTATTATTTAATGTTTAACATGTTTGCTCTAATTCTAAGTGCTGGCACAAGTGAAATATGGTCATTAAGGCCCAGTGAGTTACAAGCATCCAACTGTAATTGCCATATTAACTCCCTTAATTCCAGTTGGGCTTCCCAATCCCCACCCCTTTCATTTCTTTTGACCTGTTCAATGACCCAAAACTTAAAATCAGCTTGAGGACATGTTACTGTATGTCGGAAAAGGGCATTAGTTTCTCTCTTTCTATTAATGTCATACATGTGCTCATATACCCTATGTTTCAGACTCCGTTCAGTGATCCCTACATAGTATGAATCACGTTATACATTTTGCTAAATAAATTATACCCTTTGACTGACAGTTGTAATATCCCTTAGGATAGAATGACATATGATGCACTCTAGTTCTAAAGTCCCTTGATTATATACAAAAGGACATTGTGGACACCTGCCACATTTGTACGTTCCAACCTTACTCACTTCCTTCTTGTTCTTTCAAAAATTTATTTTAAATTCCTATTCTTATACCCAAATTTCAAGTTTAAGAGACAATTTTTATACTATTAGGCATAGATAAATATCCAGTTATGTATATTCTTTATACCCCTTGTATCTTGATTATAGGTTAACGTCATATACACATCCCCTATTGCATCTCTCATTTTCCTTCCCCTTGTGTTGACTTTCTACCAATTCTCCACCATTATTCTGTCCTTTCAATAGTGGTGTATATTTCTCATTCCATCCTTTCAGTACTTCTTTGATATTTTCTATAGTCTCTACAGGGTAACCCCTTTCTTCAAATAAACTTTGTATATAATCTGATTCTAACCTAGTGTCCTCTCATTCATATGTCATCCATATCACCCTAATCATTTGACCCTTACTATTCTGTTTGTTTAATAGGGTGATTACTATTATAGTATAAATATGAATTTGAAAAACATTCTTTCCTATACAATTTAAACTTAAATTTCTTATTTACATTGTCTTTCAATATAGCAGTATCTAAAAAGTTCACTTGTTCATCCCATATAGTATATGTAAATTCTAAAAACTCTGTAGTATAGTTAATATATCTTACAAAATTATCTATTTCTTCTCTAGGCCCTTCCAAACCAGACATATATTGTCCAAAAATTTAAAGTATGCTTTTATAAACTGCTTATACCTTGAGTCAAAAATAAAAATTTTTCTCCCAATATAATAGTATATTAGCTACTATAGGAGCACACTCTGCACCCATCGGTATTTCATGGTATAACTCTCCTTGAAAATATATATAAAGTTATTTTGCATCACCAATTCAACACTTTCTAATATTAAATTAAATTCTCTACCGTCCACAAATTCAAATTCTATCATCATTTCTTCCAACCATTTTAACCCCAGTTCATGTGGAATCAGAGAATAAATCTTTAACATCCACTAATAAACCTGTAATCCACACCATACGTTAATTTTCCTATCTTTGTAAGGAAATCCCACAAATCAGTAAGTATATGCGGGTAGAATTTTTTTGTATCCACATATATAGCTAGAGGCACAATTTTGGACCCTCCAGATGAAACAATAGGTCTCATTGGTGGGTCCGTGGGGTTCTTGTGTCTCTTCAGAATTCCAAATATGCTTGAAATAAATAGTTTAGAATGTTTAGAATTAGAGCAAACAGATATTAAACAATAAATATTTAATATTCATTAATACAAAGATACTGATGCATTAGCTATTTTATGCTACGTAAAAAGTGATTATATATATTTTTTATATATGGTTTGTGTATTACTTGTTTAACATGGTGTGTTTTTGCAAGTATTTTTATAAAAAAGTCTTTTATAAAAAGTTATATAAAATTAAATGAGCACAATTGTTTTTAAGCAGGGTGATGTTATTTTTAAAAAAATGAATCAATTAATTTATGACCAATGGGAAAGGTGTTGGGTCTATTTAAATTGTAAGGTGGGATGAGAAAGTTGACTGATGATGTTTTCGGGTTAGGAAATGAAAGCGCCAAGTCCGTTGGAAAAGTGTATTTTATGGTGTTAGTGTGGGTTTTTGTACAATAAAAGCATATATCGGAGGTGGCCTTCATTGACCTTGGACAATTGGAGTTTTTTGGACTTAGAAATTTGTGAACATGAGTAGACACCAACTACCATGTTAATTTTTTGGGGTGTCATTAATGCAGTAATTTGCCTGGGTGGACATTTCCCCAAAATGCCCTATAATGGACTTCTTTGCATTTTGTTTTAATCCATGACTTTGGCACCAGTCATTTGTCTATGTTAGATCCTCTTGTGGGATGTTAGTTGAATGGCAAGAATTTATAACAACTCCCAGTCTACAGTTATCTGCAAACTTTATGATCCAGAGACTCCAAGACATGAGCCTTGACCTCCAAAAATTAGATGTCAAACAGGAGTGGGCCAAGCATGGAGCCTTGTTGTAGGACAGTAGTCTCACCAATCCTGACTTTTTAGGCCCTATTTGTAAGCCAGCTAGTAATCCAGAGAGTTATGTTGGGATTTTTGCTTATTTCAGTGAGTTTGTCTAGGATACCTAAAGTGGGGTATAGTACTGAATACCATAGCCAGGTCTAGGTAGGCAGAATGCAACATTTTTCCTTTATTTTGCCTTAGTTACCATCCCAAAGATGATGCCAGGGTAAGCAGGCATGACCTATGACAAAACCAAACCGGGATGGGTTCACAGTGTCTGTAGGTTGCCAAAGTCTTTCATCATTTCCTTGATGACTTTTTCCACTGCTTTGCATATTAAACAAGTCAGACTGACAGGTTTATACTTTCTAGGTTCGGTTGATAGTCCCCTGTTGTGAAGAGGGATGACCATTGCTGTCCTCCATTCACTTGGGAAGTAGCCTGTTTTGAGGCTGTAGTTAAAAAGTGACTCGTATGGTCCTGATAGGTCATGTTTCCAGCTATTTATTATTTGAGTTGTTCTTTCTGTCTTTGGGTTAGGTGGGGCACTGAATTTTGAAAAACTGTCACTTAAGATGATGTTTGTTTCAGAACAGTTGCTAGATTAACAGGTTTTCCAAGTTGATTTTTATTTCAAATGAGACAGCTTTATGATCCAGCCCCACCAGTGAAGATGGGGGAGGGGGTGTTGCAGTGTCTCCCATACTGGTGAGAATTGGTCCAATGTATTTGAACCTCAGGCTGAAGTCCACGCTAACTGATCAAGAGCATTTGTGTTAATAAAGCCCAGGAAATGTGCCTGCAAGTTGGAGGCAGTGTGCATTTCCCAGTCTATAAAGGAGTTGTTACAGTCTCCCATGAAGAGAGTGTTTGGTTGGATGAAGTGTGCCTCCAGTAGGTCTAGATAAGTGTTGTGGGACTCGCAACAAACAGTGATATATAGTTTGCTAAGATATGGTAAGGGTGATTTGCATATGGATGAACTCCAGGGTAACATTGTTTAACCAACCTTGAGGTACACTTGTAAATAGTGCTAAAAATATTTCAAACTTGGAGAAACTAAAGCACTGCTGGGGATTCCCTGCTGGCTGAGGAAAGTAAACCTATATATTTTTGTCTGAGCTAGAGTGGTTTCCTGTTTTAAAAAATCTGTTTGGCCTAGTGTTTTTATTGCGTGTGGGAGATGGACATAAATTAACTAGGCTGCACATTTCACGTTTCTTCATTGGTCAATTGTCTCTTGAATGATACCTAAAGACAGTAAATTTCTGGTCCTTTTGTCTTTTGCTGAAGATTTCAAGCTTGCAGAAACTGAAGCACTGCTGGAGATTCCCTGCTTGTTTCCCACCCACCCCTTTATTTACTTTTTAAACCTGGTGATTTTTAAGCTGCCCACCCCTACTATAAGTTGAGCTTAAGCTCCTGTCTTTCTACACTGCTGTTGATGTAGTGAATTATTTGCCTTTCCTTCTGCTTGTATTGAGAACATGCATTTTGCCTCTCGTCTGTTCTACTGATTTACTTGCTCTGAATTCATTAACTACATAGCTGTTGGATAAAGTAGTGTATTTTTACACTCTAGCCAGCACTTGTTTTTACATCAACAGGTCAGTGGACTTTCCATCTAGTGTACTGGTCTGTTTAGGTTGGTGAAACATGAGACTTCGGCATGTAGTTTTATTGGCAGAAGGGCTTATTAAGCAGCTTATCTTGTTTTAATGCCTTTATAAATTCTGTACAATTGAGTGGCTCTTGGCTTATGCATACAAAACAAAGTACTTCTATTGAATAATCACACTTTTATAAGCGGTTTAAAATACACTGCTGTGTTTGTATCTCTACATTTGTTTGTGGTAGCATTTCACTCCAGACACACTCTTACTGTGCTTTTACATTGGGAGTACTGGGATTGTTCATCTGGTGGCAGCAGTTGTTTGCCTGGTCTGTGAGTTGGGAAATGCCAAAAATGGGCACTATTTTTTTTTTGCAATTCTCTTACTTTTACTGTATTTCAGTTTAAAAAAAAACTGTACTGTCTGCTGCTGCTTTAAGTAGTTAATTGCACTGTACTACATTATATCTATTGGTTGTAAGTAGCTTATGTGGTCTTGCTACACAGGCTTCTTAACCAGCTACTCTACATTAAGGTGTTTTTTTGCATCCTTGTGACAGAAGTGTGCTGATCTACTACATTAATTAGTGCCTTTGACTATTTTTTTCTGTCCGTGCCTGCTTCATCATTTGCACTGCAATATTGCTTATATAGCACAGTCTAGATCCAGACTTCTGAATCTAGCCTGTTTTTGATGCACTTGAGCTCAGATCCTGCCATCTTACATTATGAAGAGCTCCCCTACACCCTTGTGGCAGAAGAGTGTGGATTAGCCCTGTCGGAGCTAGGAATTGCTGGAGGAAGGATCATTGTGCAATTCCCTATTTAAAGACTAGATTAAAGCTATTTAATTCTACCTGTATACAAGCCTTGCCTTTGCATGTAGCTGCACACTGCACAATGGGAGGATACCAGTGCCCTGTATAGTAGCAAACTTCCAGAAACTTTTTCCCTAGACGTTTGTAAATTGAAACCTCACAAACTTCCCTGCTGTACTTCAGGCAACTCAGCTTAGTACTGAACATTCCCACACTCCTTCACTCCTAATCCTCAACAGAATATCCCCCCCTTATTTAGTCAAATTAGTCCTAAACTAAAAGCTAATCCAACTTGCCCACTTCCCAACTAGTACTTATGGTTTAACCTGCTACACTAGACAGCCAATTTCCCAACATTTGACCACCTAGCCTGATTGAGACTGGCATACTAGGGCAATATAGTAATTGCCTCATGTATACAGATAACCACTTGCTCTTAAAGCAAATACAGTGTGTGAGAGATGTAACTATACTCATAACTGTAATCAATCCTCTTATGTAACAAAGAAGACATCAAGCAGGTTGTCAGCACACACAAAAGACAAGGTCAAGTCACACAGAGCCAGCTATGGGGAGGTACTCACTAAGAGCCTACCAAAGGACCAGAGATCTCCCTAGTACAAACAGATCATACATACTGGCACACAGACCCCACTTCACATAGCAACAGTGTCTCAACAAACAAGTCCCCAAGGCAAAACACCTCAAAACCTAATGTCACAGTCACAGGTGATTCCATAGTGAGGCACACAGATGTCCCCCCCTCACCAGGCTGGACAAGGAGAAAGTCATGGTTAGCTGTCAGGTAGCAGGATCCATCAAATCACACACAATTGAGTCACTCAACAGTTAACATTATGACGGTCATAGCACATGTTGGAATGAATAGCTTGAGACATACCTCTCTGGGCTGTATGGAGAGAGACACAACTGAATTTTCAGACTGTGTCCCAGGCAGGTATGTCCCTAATACAGGATGATGCCACAATACAGACAAAAAACAATTGACTTAAACTGGCTTGGCTTCTGGTGTCAATCCAAGGGGATCCAGTATCTGTCCGCCTGAGAAGACATGGTCGTCAGACCATGCTGCTTTGCCAGACATGGTATTCACCTGTCTCAAGAATTCAGATGCTGGCAAAGATGCTTGCCTCCCCCAATATCACACAAAAAAAATCCCTAATGTAAAGAAATCCACTTGAGACAACGTGAATGTTATGCTGCTTAATGCTAGGAGCAGCAACAGAAAACTGCACTCCCTGGAAGCAGTCCTCAACTTAGAAAATGCTAACATCTGTGCAGTCACTGAGACTTGGTTCAAGGCCACAGAGAGCACCACAATAATACAAGGTACAATGCCTTCCATATGTTCAGATGCCAAAACAAGTGCGAAAGAACCAAAGCCGGAGGTGCATCCATCTTCATTAAATCCAAATACACCTAGGGACTGGTTAAACAGCACGATTATTTAGAGGTACTCAAGATACAATTAAATACAGGTGAAACACCCTATCACATCAACAGCTACAGATTCACCACCATGAACGAAGAGAAACACACAGACTACCTGGACTTCCTATAATCACTCCGTATACAGCCACTTTGGTCATGGAAGATTTCAACTATCCTACCACAGGCTGGAAAACATACACGCACAGAAATGCGACTGCCCTGTGGTTCCTGGACTTTAATTCAAATACTTTGGAACAGCTAGTCTGCACCCTTACAACAGTCTCAAATGTTCTGGACCTGGTACTCACCAACATGGGGGGGTCACTGCACCACCCCGTGTGTGTTGCCCTCCCTGGTGAGGTCAAACCATGCATCGGTCTTGTTTGAGGTAATGATCAGACTGGACACTCCCACAAGAGCAAACAAACTGAAAAATGTATCCAAAGCAAACTTTAGCTTACTATGCAAGGGTATAAAAAGTTTCAACCCCCCCCCCCCCCAGTAACACAGTCAACAATGACTCCTATGCAACTGTATAGACTCGGCTGTACACAACAGGATCAAAACCAGGTCCTCCCAAGCAAACAAAACAGGTGACCCTGGTGGATCGCACGTATAAATAGGTGATTAATAAAAGGAAGAAATGATTACCCAAGAACAAGCGAGAATTTATTCACCAGAGGAAGAATACCCTCCATAGCTTGAACAAACAAATCAGATATCTTGTGAAGTCCTCTAAAGTCAATTATGAGGTTACGTTATCATTCTCTTGCTAAAGATAACCATAAGGGTCTCTAGCTATGTCCAAAATCTTAAAGGGAATGCCCAGCCATGTGCTAAACTGATTGTAGATAGTACTTCTCGCACTGAACCCAAAGAAATTGCCAACCGGCTGGTGGACAGATTTGGGGCAAATCTCCCCCCCCATCCCCACCAGACACACCCCAATGCTTCCCTGTCACCAGTCCACTATATAGCATCTCCAAAGAGCAAGTCATATCCACTCTCTCCAAGGCCAAAAACAGTCTCCATGGGACCTAATAATCTAAAGCAAAACCTAGCAGAACTGCTTATGACTCAACCATAGTCTGCATATTGGCTTTGTTCCAGCAGAGTGGAGAACACCAATAGTAATCCCCTTACACAAAGGGGGTCCATCAACTGACCCTGGGAACTAGACATGCATCGCGTTGGGAGGGTGGCCTAATGGTTACGGTGTTTGCCTTACAAACACAAGGTACAGAGTTTGAATCTCACAGGGGATAAAGTACAGTTTTGTACCTACCATAAATGTAGATGTTAGAGTGCTCATACAGCTGCAGTCATTACAGATGGGTTATCCTGCCGTCAGGCGGGTCCTCGGTCAGCCGAATTCCAAAGTCTAGGTCCGGCGTCGGTTGTCGTCGCTTCTTCCCTGATGTCAGTGCGGCAGGGGTATAAGAGAGGCAGCAGACGCCATATTCTTCAGTTTTTCTTGCCCCAGATGTCAGGTGCCCCCAGAAGGAAGGCAAAACAAAGTTATGCAAACATGCAATACAGAATAATCAAAAAACAGTAGTTGCAAGCAAATACACCATAAAAGAATACCCCAAATAGGTTGTATGATAAGGTGTTTGTCATAAGGCTTGTCCTAAGAGGGGACGGAGGGGGGGTAACCTGGACTGCAGCTGTATGAGCACTCAAACATCTACATTTATGGTAGGTACAAAACTGTACTATGTTCATCGTGCATACAGCTGCAGTCATTACAGATGGGAAGAATCCCAAAGCTAAGTAGGGGTGGTAGGCACTAAGTGGAACTAGGAGAAGCGAGGATGCCCTGCAAGATTGCTGTGGCAAAACCCGCTCTAGATTTAGAGAATAGTGGGAGGTGATAGTGCTTGGAGAAAGTGTGCACTGAACTCCAGGTGGCTGCTTCCAAAATGTCCTTGGTAGGGACCCCCCTGAGGAAGGCTGCAGAGGTAGCTGTGGCTCTGGTGGAGTGGGATCTGATGCATGCAGGCACAGTTTTTCCATGAAATGAGTAACAAAAGCGTATGCAGTGGGCTATCCATTTTGAAATTGTCTGTTTGGAAATGGCCTTTCCTTGAGCACCTGCAGCATAGAACACAGAGTTGCTCAGATTTCCTGCATGGCTTTGTCCTGTCCAAATAGTAACGAAGTTGTCTGTGAATGTCCAAGGAATGTAGTAGTCTTTCCCCTTTGTTTTGTGGATTAGGATAAAAGGTAGGCAAGTGGATAGTCTGATTCAAAGCTACACTGGATACTACCTTTGGCATAAAGGTAGGGTTAGTTCGTAAGGAAACTCTGTCCCGATGGAAAATGATGAATGGTTGCACAGCCATGAGGGCCTGTAGCTCCGAAACCCTGCATGCTGAGGTGATAGCCAGAAGAAAGGCTGTTTTCCACAACAAGTATTGTAGCTCTGTTGAAGTAGCTGGCTCGAAGGGAGGAAGGGTCAGCTTTTCCAATACGAAATTGAGGTCCCAAGCAGGGACTGGTGGTTTCCTTGGGGGTTTTATATTCTTTGCCCCTTTGAGGAACTGCCTTATGAGAGGATGAGAGAATAAAGGAGGATCTGTGTTGTATTGTGCAGAAATGGCTGAAGCGGGGATCTTGATGGAGGAGAAGGAAAGTCCATTGTTTAACATCTCAGCTAGGTACTGTAAAATTTGAGGTATATTTATTACCCAAGGATTCTGTCCCTTTTCTTGATTCCAGGCACAAAATCGTTTCCATTTGGCGGAGTAGGCTTTTCTAGTAGAAGGTCTTCTGGCCTCCAAGATGACATCCTGCACCTCCTTGGAGAGGAGAATCTGTTGGGAAATCAAGGAATTCTCCATGCAGCTAGATTTAGGGTTTTGAGTTGGCTGTGAATGGTTTTGTAGTTGTGCTGGGACAACAGAAGAGGGACTAGAGGTAGGATCCATGGTGGGGAATGAGTCAGGCTCTTCAGGAGCGGATACCAGTGTTGTCTTGGTCAGTCTGGAGCAATGAGAATCATTTTCGGCCTCTCTGCTCTGGCTTTTAATAGAACTTTGGGCAGCAGAGGAAGAGGTGGGAAGGCATAGACTGTCAATGTTGTCCAATTGAAGGAAAGTGCGTCCACTTTCCAGGCCTGTGGATGACAGGTCCTTGAACAAAATTTTTTCAACTGGCAATTTCTGTGGGTAGCAAAGACATCTATGTCTGGCTGTCCCCATGCCTGAGTTATCTTTGTGAAAACTAGAGGATGCAACTTCCATTCGTGTGGATCTGTCATATTTCTGCTTAGGTTGTCTGCCAGTGTGTTTTCCTTCCCTGGCAGGAATTGTGCCTGTAGTTGAATTTGCAATTCTAGTGCTGTGTTCCATAGGGTCATGGCTTGCCTGCACAGGGGGTATGAATGAGTTCCCCCCTGTTTATGTACCACATCACTGTGGTGTTGTCTGTCCTTATCAATAGCTGGCCCGGATGCAGTAGGTCTTTGAAGGTCATAATAGCATTTTGCATGGCTAACATTTCCTTTTGGTTGATGTGAAGGTGCTTCTCCTTTTGGGTCCATTTTCCCTGAATGCACTGACCTGTCATGTGTGCTCCCCAGGCGTAGTCTGAGGTGTCTGTTGTGATGATTTGAGTTGCTTGAGGTACACAGAAAGGAAGACCTGTGTTTCTTTGGCAAGCTTGAGCCCACCACAAAAATTCCTTTTGAAGGCATGGAATGAGTGGTATAATTGTTTCCAAGCTGTGGCTGTGTTGAGACTTTCCTTGCAGTTAGCCTAGTGAAAGTTGCCATTTTTCTGAAGTATTGAGACAGTTGCCCTTGTTTGGCTGGCGTGAGGTAGACCATCTGGGTGGTTGTATTCAAGCTGGCACCCAGGAAAATTATTTGTTGAGAGGGTATTAGTTTTGATTTCTTTTTGTTGACTATATATCCCAGGAAGTTCAACAGTTTTATTACAAATGCCAGGTGCTGCAGTAGTATGTCCTTGCTGTCCACTTGGATCAGGCAGTCGTCCAGATATGGGTACATTTGTATCCCTTGTAGTCTGCAGAAGGCGATTACTGATGCCAGGCATTTCGTAAACATTCTGGGAGCAGTAGATAAGCCAAAGGGCAATGCAGAGAATTGGTAATGGGTTGAACCTGCAAGAAATCTGAGGTATCTTCTGCAATCTTGTCCGATAGGGACATGCAGGTTATGCCTCCTTGAGGTCCAATGTTACCAGCCAAGACTCCTTTGCCCAGCATGGGAAGAAGCTGCTGTAATGTGAGCATCTTGAATTTTGGCACCTATAGATATGTGTTTAGGATGGATAGGTCTAAGATAGGTCTCCAATCTTTGTCTTTCCTTGGTACCAGGAATAGTCTGGAATAAAACCCTTGACCTTGTTCTTTTGCAGGTACCTCTTGAATTGCTTTCATGTACATGAGAGCTGAAATTTGTTTTTGTGCCTCTGCCCTTTGATTTTGTGGCAGGTTTGGCATGCCTCTCATTTTTGGAAGGGTGTGAAAGTGGAACCTGTAGCCTCTGTCTATAATGTCCAGAATCCATTTGTCTTTTGTAACAATATGCCAATTTTTTGAGAATAATGCCAGTTTTCCACCCAAAGGTGCTGCCATTAAAGCTTTGCTTGGCAGGTGTAGGGGGAAGTCATTGTGTCTGTTTTCTAAAAGACTGATCTATCTTCTCCACCTCTTGGGGTTGATGCTTGCCACTGTCTGGCTCTGAAAGATCCTTGAGGTTTCCCTCTGCCCCTTGGGCATCTGTATCTGCCCCTTTGAGGTCTGTCCATGGCTGGAAAGGACCAATTTTTTGAAGGCCAGTTTCTGCTGAAACGTGGAGGTTGTACCTGCAGGAAATCTTTCACTGTTTGCATTGATTTCGCTTTTTCCTCCATTTTCTTTAGTACCTCCTCAGCTTTAACACCAAACAATACATCTTTTTGAAGAGGTGCATCTAATAATTTAGCTTTGACATGATCTGGTAAGGTTTGCTCTGAGCCAAGCATGCCTATATATAACAGACCCCATAACAGCAGCTCTACATGAGGCCTCTAAAGCATCAAAACCACACTGCAAGGTATGTTTACCCACTTGCTCTGCACCATGCAACAAATCCTGCAACTCTCTTAAATCTGGTTGTGTCATCTTGCTTTTCAGCTGAGATATCAAAAACTGTTGATACTTTAACATATGGAACTGACAGTTTAATGCCCTCATGGTTAAAGTGGCCGAGGTGTACACCTTTTTCCCCCCACCTTTCTAAAGCTCTGGAATCTCTCTCTGAAGGTAATGGGTTTTTAGCAGTAGAGGCCTTAATTTCCTTGGGACCCTGTGAAAGTTTCTGGGTCAGCAGTATGGCTTTTATATAGGAACTGGTGAGAATCAGAAACCCGGTAATACTTGTCTGGTTTAACAGGAGTTGGAGGCAAAGAATCTGGATTAAGGCTGGCTTCTGTGTACACATCATCCAGTATATCTAAAACAGGAGGGATAGCCAGGGGCCTATGCTGGGGGAGCAGAAGAAATTCCCTGAGCCTTTTCTTGGAATCTGAGTAATCTTGGCCTTCACAGAGAAAGTGTTCCCTCAATGTATGCAGGGTTTCCCCAAAAGAGTAGTCCTCGGGGGGGGGGACCGAGGGAATATACTTCTCTGCATCAGTCTCTTCGAATGGAGAATAGGCATAATCCTGGTCCTCAGATAGTTCTGAGGTAATAGAAGCTTGATCTGAGGAAGGGTAGTCTTCCTCTAATCTGGGCCTTTTGTCAGAGGGGGGTTGAGAACCCCTGATAAGAGTAATTAAATCCTCAACCATTTTAAGCATCTGCTTTTTAGGTATGGTGCCTTGAGAGGGGGTCTGAGGAACCTGTTTTTTGGTTTTCATGGCTGCTTTAGATTTAGTGAAGGCTTTAATAGAGAAGGAGGAAGGCCTGAAGACCCCTTGAGAAATGGCAGGCCTGTCTAAATTCTGAGTTTCCCCGCAAGGAGTGGCATCGGTATCTGAAGTAGTAATGGGGGCCGAGGAGCCTGCGACCTCGGGTACTGAAGACACCAGTAATGTAGTGTCATCGGTACTCAGGGGCTGCGAAGGTGCCTCGCTGAGTACCGGAGAACCGGTAGTCGGCCTTAGTGTGGTCTCAGTAGACGGTGCGGACCTCGTATGTCGGTCCTTATCTTTGCATCTTTTGCTCAAAACTGGAGTCTGAGTATCCAACGACATAATATAATTACATTTTTTGCCAAAAAAGTGAAGGGCGAACTCCGCCCGATGCTTAATAGTGCGTTTGTTGAATCTAGCACAAAAACGGCAGGCCGAGACGTTGTGGTCTGGGCCTAAGCAAGGTATACAGAAAGAGTGGAAATCCTTATGCGGTATTTGCTTCCCACATGAAATGCAATTATTAACTTTGTCTGACATCGGTCTGAGGCAAGAAAAGTTTCTCCAATGGGGTACTTAGCTTTCAAGAAGACTTCGGCTGAAATACTTTCGTAAATCTCAGGAGCTGGCCGACCGGCACTTGCGAACTGCTTCTGCTTCGGGCACCGCGCGGCAAGAAAGACTGAAGAATATGGCGTCGGCTGCCTCTTGTACCCCTGCCGCACTGATGTCAGGGAAGAAGCGACGACAACCGACGCCGGACCTAGACTTTGGAATTCGACCGACCGAGGACCCGCCTGACTGCAGGATAACCCATCTGTAATGACTGCAGCTGTATGCACGATGAACATCTGGCTAGGCTTAAAATGGCTCACAAGGGCAGTTAGCCTAGTACTAACCTATGAACCTATAAGCCTAAACAGCCTTATCTGCACAGCCATGGAAAGAATTATCATGGACCTCATCAACAAGGACAGAAGCAACCTCCAAACTCTTGGCACAACCCAGTTTGGCTTCATTAAGGGCAGTCCTTGCTCATTAAACCTGGACTTCAAGAATGGCACCAAAGCCCTGGATAAGGGCAAAGCAGTACATACTGCCTATCTTGACTTACCCAAGGCCTTCGACACAATCACTCACTCAGGTATCATTGAGAAACTCTCCCAGCTAGGGATTAACCAATATATATCACTAGGTGGGTAAGCAAACTGTCTCACTGACAGAATGCATACTGTCAAAGTTGGGTTTTCCACCTCCACCAATTACCAGTGGCAAACCACAGGGATCTGTGCTGGGCCCTCTACTATTTGGAATCAACTTCTCAGACATCCAGGCGAAAGATGGCAGCCTATGGCTTACCAAATCTGCAGATGACAGAGAACTAGGTGCAATCAGAGTCACCCAGTGCTGTTAACATATTAGAAAGGGGTTAATACAGACTAATGATTGGTACCAGAGTCGCAGTCAAACTAAACGGGGAAAAAAAGTGCATTATCCCCTTTGGCAAAGAAGTGGCCCCTGCAAATTACATTATAGAGAGCACCCCCCAACCTCAAACAGTGGTGAGAAACTTGGGAACACAGGTTGACAGCAATTTAAACTTTGACCATGTCTCCACAGTGGTAAAGAGCCTTCTATGCTGCACATCTCATAAGGGCATCGCTTCCAAGACTAAAGATGATGCAACTCCTCCACACTCTACCCTCTTCACACCAGTAATAGAGTACAATGCTCCCTTTTGCATGTACCTCACCAAACACCTGCAACAACTGGAAATATCAGAGGTTTCTAACCAAAAAAATTGACTGCCTCGAAAACATGACCTACACAAAGACTGAAGGCCCTGTCTCTGCATCCTACAGGCTGCTGAGAGGCAACCCTGTGCCTGGCCCACACTGTGATCTCTGACCCTGCCCTAATAGAAATGATGCATGTCCGCAAATCAAATGGGACAGTCACTCGCTTCATGGACAAACCCTAGCCTATGACAAACAGAACATGTTGGGACAAATACATCTACCAGAAATCTCTGCTCCTCTGGAATAAACTCCCATTTCATGTGGAACAGAGCTCCTCAATGACCCTATTTTAGCACAGTCTTGACAATTGAATGGTAGACCATAAATTCACCCCAGGGGTGGCACCTATGTCCCACATGGACAGGGGCAGTTGGTGCTAATCACTGATCCATTCTGCTAACAATGACCATCTAATCAGTCAACTATGGAACAAGGGTAGGGAACATGGCTAGGCTTAAGGCCCTAGGGCTGTTAGCCTAGTAACCTCCTATGAACCTATATAGAGAGTGAGACACCTCCACCTTTAGTCCCTATATGTGCAGCCGATGGCTTAAATGTGTGGAAGGCAGTGCAGGAATACTTTTTTGCAGGTTTAATCCTTGGTAACAGCCCATGTCTATATTCTCCAGAGAAGTGCTTGCCCAGAAACCTGGACACATTTGGGCTTTTGAAACCTCTTGCACTAAAATCTTAAGACTATCCTGAGGGGAAGAAACCTTCAGATAATGCAGAGGAAAACTGCAAAGGATAAATGTCCATTCTGGGCAACTGGAAAACAGCACCCATCTGTGTCTCCCAGTCATTCTGGCAGCAGCCTGGCTAGTTCTAAGAAATGAAATCTTACATTCTGCCTCAAAATGGATCAGGAGAGGTAGGGTTTAGCTGAAAGTGGTTGCGTGATCGGACAAGGCAATATCTAGACAGATCTGATGACCTCAAACATCAGAGCAATTGGGGGGATCTCTACAGCCTCCCAATGTCTGCCCCATTTTTTCCACCACTAGCTTCTCGTCTTTTCCATTAGTACCTCTGCTCCCCTCTTAGGCTATACACTTTGTTAGTGGCAATTTGCACAGTTCTTCCCTGACAATATGAGGGTAAACACCCATTGTACTAATACCACTGTACTCTTATTGCTCATGAAAGTCTCATGTTTTAAGCCTGGTGAAGGAACATATTCTTTTAAGTAGTACCTCACATATACCTGGGTGTGTCTCCAGGAAAAAAAGTCACTGAAAATTGTATCCTTAGGAAAATTTTGACATCTACAAAGCACAACTACTAACATTTATTCTGGGAGTGTCACTGATCTCATCACCAATACATTAAAACTATTTAATTATAATTTCAGCCAGATTTATCACGTCTATGATGTGCCAAAAATAGGTACTTAACCATGCTATGGAAATCATAGAGAACGGATTGAGGGGCAGGCAAATGTCCATTCCTCCTCTTGTCCCTTCAGCAGTACATTTGGTCAACATCCTCAAAGGAACACTCTGAAAGGTTCTTTAAATCAGATGGATAAGTGGCTGCCTGCCTGTGGCAATGTCCATAAGGATCAACACCACACACATTTTCTTACTTCCACTGCTAGTACCTCAGCTTTTGAAAATCTCAGTTCTATATTTCGAATACTTCAATCCTGCTCATTTCTACCTTTGTAATACTTCAATCCTTTTGCACAGAGTGCAGCACACTCCTATAGTCTTGCTCTTTTTACGTTTATGAATGTACATGTTCCCAGTTACTTAACAGTTTAGATCAACATCCCTCAACTAGGGACAGCTGTAATTTCTAATTCAGTAAACAAATATGCTACCACTTAATTTTTCTTGTCTTTAGATTCATAGGCATGTACTACAGAAACAGTCTGCAGACCATTACAAACCCAGCCAATATCCCATATTCAAAAGTTTCCTCACAGAAGGCAATACAAGATAGACTGGCAGAGAATTTTATGTTGCTAATTCAATCTAAACATACCTTGAAGGTGACAAATGTGCTACTCTGTTCTTGAAGTAGTGGAAGTTTTCCAGATGTAGGAAGATACACATCTATCATATAATGTCTTATCTTGTTGAAGGCTTGGATCTCTTAATTGGGTACTTCAGGAGCAATTTGTTCGCTGAAGGAATAGAAGGTGAAAAAGGGTTGGCTCCTTCATGGCTCAAATGACTAGACTACGATTCCCATGGAAGAGTCTATAAAACTGAATACAGAGAGAGGGAGGCCAGGCTGTCCTGGTCACAAAGATTTTTCATGCTACTGATCTTTTTAGTTTGGAATTCTGAAGTTTTCCAAATTGAGTTACATGTTTACACACACCAAAAGGGGAATTAAACTCAATGTGTCTGGTGAGAGGAATAAAGTAGAATTAAGGCTTCTTTATATCTAGAGGTCATCTTTGGAAATTACTGCAAAGATGCGATGGACACAAGGTAAGGAATTAATGTCTGAATGGTAGGATGTGCCACCTCTATGGTATGGGAAAATATTTTACCAAAAAATTTATTTTTTTACATTTAAAGTGAGACCATTCACCTTGCACCAATTAAAAGAACCTAATGTGTGTTGCAACAACTGACAGTTTGTGGAGGCATGAGTAACAACTCCTACTTTACAGTCATCTGCAAACTAGGAATATGGACCTCAAGGTCTGAGAAATAAAGGCCCAGAGGGCTCAACAGTAATGCTATGGTACAATACTGTTTACTTTGTTGCTTTCAGAAGTGGCAGCTACTCATTGTAGAAAATAAAGTTCTATATTTGGATTTAAAAGTTTGTCAATAATTCCTGCATTGGGAATAGAGTCATAGGCCTTGGGCCAGGTTTAGACATATATGTACTGCTTTGGTGACATTTTTCAAAGAACTTAAATGAGGATAAAGAGGCTGGAACTTCCTTTGACAAAGCCAAATTGAAGAGGGTTCAGGATCAACAGATTTTCAATGCCCAGCTTAATGGGGTCTGAAATATGTTCCATATACAAGGATAGTGAGACCGATGGGTCTATAATTACCACAGTCTGTAGTTGGGCCACCCTTATGTAATGGCATTACAATGGCAGTCGTATGCACTTCAGGACTGTAACCAGCGGAGATGCTTAGACTAAAGAGACTAAGTAACAGTTCACAGAAGCCACACTTGGTACTGACCAGACAACCTGGTATGCTATTTGGGTTTATGAATGAAGCGTTCTTAGCTTTTTGAATGTACTGACAAAACTCTTTACATACTAATTGGGGGGGGGGGTGTAGAAAGTGTAGAATCGTGCTAACTTTGGGCGAATTAAATTCAAGACTAGGATATTAGCTTTCTGTTGGACAGCATTAACAAGTAATTAATGTGGATTGGCTTCAAAGATTACTAGATGTTAGTTCTTAACTTCTTGACACAGTTAAAGATCTATAGTTACAAGTCAGTTCTAGGCTGTTGATCCAGCAGACTACAAGTAGCCTTGCCACAATACCACAAAATTGTAGGCCAAGTTATACCTAATTTCTATCAATTTCATTGAGAGCTTAAGGGGCCTGACCATGGGTGTTATCCAGGATAAAGTTAGTGTCAAGCAAGACACTTTGCTTTTCATCCAAAGGAAGTCTATTCCATAAAAGTCAGATAGTCTGGGATATATTCATACCTTGCCCACTTGTCTTAACTATGATTTGGTGGAAATTAAAATCTTGAGTTGATGTTAAGGGTGCTATTAGTTTTGTGGAAATGCAAGAGGTCACACAGGACTGAAAATTCTTTGATACTTTTTAAGCTAAACAGTGGTCATCCCTCAAGACTCTGTAGGAAACAGAAGACAAGAGTGCTTTAAGATGGTCTGGGTAGCTTGAAGACAGGCCTTTGATTATTTTAGTGAAGAAACACTGTAGGTCTCTCACGCTGAGTTATAGGGTTAGACAAGTACATACCAAAGGACCCATTATACTCTATTACGGGCTTGAAGATGGAGTATAGAGGGCAGTTAACTTCCTTAGATCCGGAAGATACAGGCCTTGTGATTAATCTGCAAGGTAAAAAAATTTAGTGGATATATCGATCAAAGAACAGTCCGCCGTCAAAGAAAGTGCCCTGGTCCCGAATGGATGAGCTTTCAAAGGGGTGTCACCTAGAAAGTCTGTGCAAGATCCCAGTTTTGCTGGAGAAAGTACAGTTTTGTACCTACCATAAATGTAGATGTTCGAGGATCCACATTGCTGCAGTCCTAACTATTGGGTAGTCCGCTGTCCAGTCGGCCCGAATACCAAAGTATATGGCTGACGTCGGTCAGGGCGCATTAGACTGACGTCAGTACGTCAGGGTACTAATGCGCATGACCGACGTCATATCCTCAGTCTTTTCTTGCCCCAGATGTCAGAAGACCCTGAAAAGATAAGGCCAAAAACCAAAAACTCCCCACATACCTGCACCAAAATATATATATATATATACAAAATATACAAAATTAGCAGAATATAACCTCGCCTACACAACCACCCCTAAACACAGAGGGGAAGGAGGGAGGACTGCAGCAATGTGGATCCTCGAACATCTACATTTATGGTAGGTACAAAACTGTACTATGTTCTTCATTCCACATTGCTGCAGTCCTAACTATTGGGTAGAATCCCAAAGCAGAGGTAAGGGAGGCTGGCAAATCATAAGGAAGCAGGAACTGACAACATGCCCTGCAAAATAGCTGTGGCAAAACCAGCCCTAGACTTAGAGTAGAGAGGAAGGTGATAATGCTTAGAGAAAGTATGCACTGAACTCCAAGTAGCTGCCTCCAAAATATCCTTAGTTGCCACCCCCCTCAGAAATGCTGTTGAAGTGACAGTAGCCCTAGTGGAATGAGGCCTAATCCCAGCTGGAATCTCCTTGCCATGATGGGAATAACAAAATGTAATGCAACACCCAATCCATCTAGAAATAGTTTGTTTTGACACAGGCTTGCCCTGAGAACTCAAAGCAAAACAAACAACTGCTGAGACTGCCTAAAATCCTTAGTCCTGCTCAAATAATAACGCAATTGCCTGTGTACATCTAAAGAGTGCAAAATCTTTTCCCCTTTATTTTGGGGATCTGCATAAAACGTAGGCAAATGAATAGTTTGGTTTAAAGCCACACTAGAAACCACTGTAGGCATAAAGGAAGGATTAGTACGTAATGATACCCTATCCTTATGAAAAATCAAAAGCCTCAACCGCCATAAGGGCCTGTAACTCAGAAACCCTTCTTGCAGAAGTAATGGCCAACAAAAAAGCAGTCTTCCATGACAAGTATTTCAGTTCAGCAGTAGCTGCAGGCTCAAAAGGTTGTAGAGTAAGTTTCTCCAACACAAAATTGAGATCCCAAGCAGGAGTAGGAGCTCAGGGGTCTTATATTCTTTGCCCCTCTAAGAAATTGCTTGAACAAAGGATGTGAAAACAATGGTGGGTCACAATCATAGTGAGCTGAAATTGCTGCAGCATGAATCTTAATGGAAGAGAAAGACAAACCTTTGTCCAATAACTCAGTAAGATATTGAAGAGCCACACTCAAATTAGGCTCTGAAATCTCCAAATTCTTTGCTGCAGTCCAAAATAAAAATCTCTTCCATTTTTCTGCACACTTTCCTTGTACTAGGTCTTCTGGCTTCCATAATCACATTTAAAACTTGTTGAGGAAGTTGAGACCTGCTGTCTTTCAAAACAGAATATGCCAGGCTGTTAGATGAAGAGAGTGAAGCTTGACATTGAGCAGGCGACCGTCCTTCTGAGACAACAGATGTGGAATCAAGGGTAAAGGCCATGGAGGCTTCTTTACCAGACTCCTCAGTAATGGGTACCAGTGCTGCGAGGCCAATCTGGAGCTATTAAAATCATCCTTGGCTTGTCTTGTCTGACCTTTAGAAGCACCTTTGGAAGAAGAGGCAGAGGTGGAAACGCATACACATGAAGATTTTTCCAACTGAAAGAAAGAGCATCCACTTTCCAAGCTGTGTGATGAAACCTCTTTGTGCAAAACTTTGGCAGCTGGTGGTTTAGTGGAGAAGCGAACAGATCTATGTCTGGAGTTCCCCAGGACACTGTCAACTTTTGAAATACATGAAGATCCAGTTTCCACTGGGATCCATGATTTGTCTGCTTAACACATCTGCTAAGGAGTTCTGTGCTCCGGCAGAAACCTTGCCTGAAGAGTTAGTTGCAAGCTGAGCGCAGTCTCCCATAAAATCATTGCTTGCCTGCACAATGGGTAAGAATGTGTTCCCCTTGTTTGTTGATGTACCACATGACAGTTGTGTTGTCTGTTAGAATCAACACCTGCCCTGGAAGAAGTAACTCCTTGAAAGCCATTAATGCAAACTGGACTGCTAACATCTCCTTCATGTTGATATGTAGATGCTGTAGTCTGGCAGGCCACTTGTCTTGTATCCACTTTCCATTTAGATGAGCTCCCCAAGCAATGTCTGAGGCATCTGTCGTTAGAATTTGACTCGCCTCTGGCCGGGTCACAGAGAGTCCCTTGTTTAGGTGACATTCCTGAGCCCACCACAAAAATTCCTTTTGAATGCAAGGTATTATTTGAATGACAGTGTCCAAATCCTGGCAGTGCTGTGTCCATACATTTTGAGATACCATTGTAGCTTCCTCATATGCAGTTTGGCATTGGGAAGCACCAGAATACAAGATGCCATGAACCCTAAGGCTTGAAGGACTGTCCTTGCAGTCAGCCCGGACTGAAGAGATAGTTGATGGAAGTAACTGGAAAGATTCTTTTGTTTGTCCGGGGTTAAAAAGGCCATCTGGGCTGCTGTATTCAGTCTCACACCCAGAAAGCACATGTCTTGAGAGGGTACTAGACTGGACTTTATTTCGTTCACAGAATACCCTAGGCATCTTAGCACTGCTATGACATATTCCAAATGCTGTAGAAGGTCTTCCTTTTCTTGAGCCAGAAGCAGGCAATCGTCCAAGTAAGGATAGATTTGAATTCCTTTTAGCCTGAAGTAAGCTATCACTGGAGCCAGAACCTTTGTGAATACTCTGACAGTAGATAAGCCAAAGGGCAATGCAGAGAACTGATAATGAGAATTTCCAGCTCGCAGATACTTTCTGCAACTTAGTCTTATAGGCACATGAAGGTAAGCTTCCTTGAGATCTAAAGTTACCATCCAGTGATCTTTGCCCAGCAGAGGTAAAAGCTGTTGTAACGTCAACATTTTGAACTTGGGAATGTCCAGATAAGTGTTGAGGATAGATAAATCCAAAATTGGTCTCCACGTGTTCCCCTTCTTGGTACTAGGAACAGGCGAGAATAAAATCCTAGGCCCCTTTCTGGCACAGGAACCGCTGAATGGCCCCTATTTGGAGTAACTGAGAAATTTGCTTGTGAGCCTCTTGTCTTTGTAGAGGAGGAATGTCTGGCATGCCTTTGAAAGGAGGCAAGGTATGGAAATAAAACCTGTAACCGTGGTGAATGATATCCAGAACCCATCTGTCTTGGGTAATTAAATCCCAATTTTCTTTGAAAAGAGACAGTCTTCCTCCCAACGGTGCTGCCAGGCGAGAATGAACTGGCAGCTGAAAAGGCAGGTCATTGGGTCTGCTTACAAAAGGACTGACCCCTGCCCTCACCAGAAGTCTGAGCAGGGGAACTCCTGTTCTAGGCCTAAAAGAACCCTGAGCTCTGCCCCTACCACGTCTAGACCTACCCCTAGACTGGGAATCATAAGCAGGATAAGTCCATCCCTTAGCAGGCCAATTTCTACTAAACTTGGAGGCTGCACCTGCAAAAATCTTTAACAGTTTGCATAGACTTAGCCTTGTCCTCCATTTTCTTCAAAACTGCTTCTACAGGCGAACCAAACAACACATCAGACTGCAAGGAGAATCCAAAATCCGTGTCTTAACATGCTCAGCTAAATTCTGATCTCTCAACCAGGCGTGCCTCGAAGAACAGAACCAGTGGCAGCCACCCTGGAGGAGGCCTGCACAGCATCAAAACCACATTGCAAGGAATGTTTACCCACCTGTTCAGACACATGAACTAAATCCTGCAACTCTTTACACTCAATACCTTGAGCATCCACCTTAGATTTCAACTGTGAAAGAAGATAATTCTGATATTTTAACATGTGAAACTGACAATTCAACGCCCTCATGGCTAAAGTGGAAGAAGTATACACTTTCTTTCCCCATCTATCCAAAGCCCTTGCCTCTTTATCAGGAGGGACAGGATTTTTAACAACTGAGGCCTTCACACCTTTAGGCCCCTGAGAGACAGTTTCGGGTCTGCCCTAGGACTCTTAAAAGATACTTATGAGCTTCAGGCACCCTATAATACCTATCTGGTTTAACTGGGGCAGGAGGCAAAGAATCAGGATTCAGGGAAGCCTCTGCAAAAACATCTTCCACCACATTCAAAACAGGAGGTATAGCGAAAGGCCTATGCTGGGGTAAAAACAAGAATTCCCTAAGCCTTTTCCTGGAATCAGAGAAATCCTGACCTTCCCATTTAAAATGCTCCCTCATGGAATGCAGAGTCTCTGAAAATGAAAAATCCTCAGGAGGGGAAGCTGAAGGAGTAGAATCATCCACATCAGAATCAGAATAAGGAGGGTACTCCTGCAAGTCTTCAGCCGAAGACTCAGAAGCCTCCGAGCATTGCTCAAAACTCTCAAACTCAGGTTCCACCCTAGGCCTCTTATCAGGAGGCATAGAACCCTTATCATAGTAATCAAATCCTCTGCCATTTTAAGCATATGTTTCTTAGGCAAAGACCCTGAAGCACTAGGAGAAACCCCACTGAAGCAAAACTCGGCCTGCCCTCAAAGCAGCCTTGGAAACAGAAGGGAGGCTCTGACCACCTTAGGAAGAGAGGGAAGAACAGCCACCTGAGAAGCCCCTCAGCTTGGCCTACTTCCTGAGAGGATACATCCTGTAACAGTAAAGTCTCTCCTGAGACTCCAAAGAAACACCTGGCAAAACCTCCGGCTCCACTGAGCCCTCTAAAGAACCGGCGTCTGGGACTGTCGGTTCTTCCACTCTAGGCTTTGCTGTTTTGTCCTTGTTTTTAGCGAAGCCGGGCGGAGCATCCGGCGGCATTTTATAATTACAACGCTTCCCAAACACTAACCTGGCACAGTCTAACCTTCTCTTAATAGTGCGTTTGTTAAATCTAGCACAAGAGCGGCATCCAACAACGTCGTGCTCAGGCCCTAAACAAGGTATACACAAAGTATGGTAATCCCTATGAGGTATCTGTTTCCCACAAGAAATACAGTTATTCACTTTTCTGACATCCGGTTAAATACTGAGGCAAGAAAAACAAAATATTGTACTTAGCCAACTTTGATTCGGTCTGAAACTCTGGCTTCAGAAACTTTCAGAACGCCAACCTGCACTCGCAAAATTGCTTCTGCATCGGACCATGCAGCAAAAAAGACTGAGGATATGACGTCGGTCATGCGCATTAGTACCCTGTCTAATGCGCCCTGACTACTTTGGTATTCGGGCCGACTGGACAGCGGACTACCCAATAGTTAGGACTGCAGCAATGTGGAATGAAGAACATCTTTGCTCTCTTACAGTCTCTGTATACATCTGCATTTCCTGGAGACAGAACAGCGATCAAAAATGACCAACTGCAGGTTCACAGCCCAGGTGTCATGGTACAAAAAGAGTAGAGAGGGAATAAGCAATACAAACTGATGACAAACATTAGGGAATTATTGCAATTAAAGGCTGCACTACATAATACACTGAAGGCAAAAAAAAGTCTGTTCTAACTTCAGATTCAGTTTTAAGATTCAACAGTCCTCAAGCTTACTTACTAGTTTGCTTAAGCATGCTCAATTTGAGAAATGAGAATTTTTACAAGAATTAATTCATTTTTTCTCTTTGTATTTGGTGAAGAGTTAAGTGCCTTTTGGCACTTGTGTAGTATATTAAACTTAAGTGCATCACTTATTTTTGGATAATACTCCTCTAAACAGCTCTTTAGAAAAAGTACATCTTTAAGGAAGGATACGATTCTTCTGCCCAATGGAATCAGGTGCAGACCCTATATAGCTTTTTTTTTTTTAATTTGCCTATGAAATAAGGTTAGTGAATGACATTTATTGTTCTCTGATCTGTATAATCTAATAGTTATGTTTGCAACTCTTATTCTGTTCTCTGAAAACAGCACTCCAAGAATGATCACCTCCACCTGTTCTCTTGACTCAGTTTCATCACTGAAGAATAGAATGTCATTAGTATGGCTTGTCAAGTTGTTACAGCCTTTACATACACCTATTTTTTTCCCTTTGGTCTACAAAATGCATCCGTTTCTCAGACATCCTGATTTTTTGCCAAGCATATAATAAAAACCACTCTTTCAGACTACCTTCTACACATCATCCCTCTACCTAGTGAGAGTTCCCAACAATTCAGATTTCACTTTTGCTACTGTTAAATGTGTTTGCATCCATCTTTGTTAATATAATTTTCCAGGCTACAATCATCTTTTTCCCCAACACCCTGCTCCGAATCACTTGTATCCTTTTTTTTTAAGCATCTTTAAACCATAACTGCAAAATTGATGAGAGATACAGACCAACAGAAAAAAGATCACAGCAATATTATACACTCTTCACACAGTACACATTTAACAATTACACATTCCAATATTACATAAATGGCTCAGTCTTTTAACTCTTAAACCTCTCTCCTGAACATTATTCAACATCTACTCTTTCTACAAATTCTAAGTAAATTGGTCTTTCCCTTTTCTAGAAATCTCACTCCCACTTATTTCATCTCTGTTACAGTAGTCAGCACTTCAGCAACAGCTGGTTTAGATTTTTTTTTTCTAGTAATCACTTTTAAACCTCAGTAAGGCCTTGCAATGTCTACGCAATTCCGATGTGCCCCAGGTCAAAAGAATTTTCTCCCTAACTGAAACATTTGCTCCCCCAACATTTCTGAGACAGTTTTCTGTAAAGGAGTTTCCAAAATCTGCTAACTTGTTAAGCCACCCCCCAAAGGGATCTGATGAAGTGATGAAAATGCTCATTCTAGTAAAACATGGATCAAGGAAATCTTTTAATGGCTGGTCATCAGGCATTTAAGATCTACTGCAGTTTTTAGTGGCTGGTTTTTGGACTTCCTACTCTTACCTTTTACACCACAATACATTTGTGCTTCTCTCAAATTATCCCATTTTGGTTTTCTGTTTATGTACATAAGGAAAAATTCTATGAAGTCAGCTTGGGTTATATGCAGACAATCCTATGTAAAGAAAATACTAAACCTTCGGGATTGTGTTGCTTTACTTGGCAGCCATACAGATTCTCCCATTGTCCCTTTTTAAACTATTTTCAGCTTCGCTTTTCTAACCTCTTCTGACTTGACTCTTACAGTTATTACACCCTATTAATTATGCTTAACAGCAGTTTCTGTTTTAGACTTAGCCAAGCACTTTACCAGAACATGTTGTTCAGTAATCCCTTTCTCTTTGCCTGTACTCTGATATTAATACTTGGTAGAAAAGGCAGTTTCGAACATGGAATCCCATTTCCCCAGCTCTATTACCTTTCCCACTCTAGCTGTTTGCGACCTGGTTGCCTTTGCTACTTTTCTCCAACAAATTCCAGCCCCCTTCTTGCCTATTTTCTATATTCCTATTAGCAGTCAATCCCTTCTCCATTCCTGTGCTGGCTTAGTTCTTAGAGTACTTTCTGCTACTTTACAAGTGTAATATTCTGTATGGTATATATCATTTCTCCTCAAGGACCTGCATCCAAAACCCTACTACTCTTATTTCTCCAGCACTCAGTTATATCAGCAGTTTCCACTACGTCATCTTTGGCTTGTGTTATGTATATGAAATTTAACTGCATAGCTCCAAGTATCCTTTTCTGATCAGGTAATCCTAAACCACCTTGTTGAATGAGGAAAAACTTGTCCCATTCCACTCACCTTCGCCCTCCTTCCTGACCAAGTAAATTCCTTCAATGCTATTACTGGCAACAACTTCTCTGGTTGCCAATTATATGCCTGATGTGTATAAGGCACTAAAAACCTTTTCACTACATGTATCTTGCTATCCATAATCACAAGCTTACAGTTACTCTTCCCATCTTTTTTTTTTTTTTTCAATCAATACACCTAAATACTTCAGCTTATATCCCCATAAATACGAGTACTGCTGTACCAGTTCATGTGTGGGTATGCAGTTTATTACTATAACCCTGTTTTATCTTCATTCATGTTCCATCCTGAAAAGACTTGAGAGTCCCAAAATGTTCTAAAACACCAAAAATCTCCACTTCTGTATTTTTCAAGTACAAAATATCATCTGCAGCTAAAACGTCTATTAACTACCACACCATTCACATTCTAGAATCTGCTGGCTGTTTATTTTCTTTGTCACCACCTTTAAATATAAAGGTGAAATAGGACACTCCTGCACTGTTCCTCTGTTTAAACACAGCTCATTAGAAAGGAACCTTCCCACCTTAATTCTTACCTACCCTTCATACACTATCTTAGTTTATTATTTTATCAGGGAATGGAAATGCTGCCATTGCCCTAAGCATAAATCCCAGATGATGCTATCGAATGCTTTTGCTGCATCAAGACCCACCCACAACAGTGGTATTTTCTTACATTCTGCTTTCCTCCAGATATTCATTGATCAAATGTTTGCCTACCTTCCACAAAACCACATTTAACAATTTTCTCAACACCTATGCCATTCTCTTAGATGTAAACATTTTATAATCATGGTTTAAAATTGAAACCAGTCTAAATCTGGGTCTTTACCCTCCCTTGATATTGTAGCCACCACAGCTTTCTTCCAAGATTCCAGTATTTGACTCGTGTTTAAAAATAGCACTAAACAATCATTTTGTTCCCTTCTGATTTTGAAACTTCCAAAAGAATACAGTCTTGTTACTGGAGACTTCCCTGCTGACTGATTATACATCATGTTCAACTTCTCTTACTGTCTTGACTATTAAATGTTTAGTCTTCTCTTCCTTAAACCTTGCCACAATGACATCTTCCATAAATATTTCTTGGTTTCCACATTCCTCTGCTTTATTTTTCATAATTTTTTTTCTAAATACCTGTATAGGATCCCTGGTTATTTTTCTTCCAAGTTTGGTGACATACCCTTCTACTTTGTTGCCTAAATTGTTTGTCCAATAGGTTGTGTGTTCTGGATTTTTTTAAATAGTCACTTAACAGAACCCTTCCTAAATTCATACATATTAACCAAATACTCCTTTATTTTGCCTTTAGTATTCAGCAGTTATTCTGTGATATTCACCATAGTCTGCAGTGGTTTAACCCTCGTTGTCCCCTCTAAATTATTCCTATTGTTTCTTTCCCATAGCTCTCTCATTTATACCCAATTTTTACAATCCAGTTTCATTTTATTCCACTCATTAGCTATCCCTTCTGAAGAAACTTCTGTATTCAATAGCTCTTAAATCATTTCCAGTGTCTCATTTTTACTTAATTACCCTGTATTTTACCCTAGTTCTTATTGGTGCACAATCAGAAATAGTTATTGGGTGTGTGCTAAAGCTCTCAAATATACATGCTCCTCTGAAATATAATTTCTACCCCATCTGGCCCAGTTATTTTACCCTGAGGAATAATACAATTTGTCCAATTTCCTACTACTAAATTCACACCTTTCATAACACTCATACAATTCAGAAATTGTTCTACCGCCCCTTCTATGTCCAAATACATTCTCACTACTGTAGATGGAAGTACCAGTCCCCACTTATGAACATTACCTGATAAAAGCAGATTTCTCCCAAAATTCTCTTCTCTATTACACCAGCTTTTAGTGGAATATAAATACATCTTAATGTAATCCTTCTTCCCTGCCCCTTACAACCACAAATCTACAATTGTTTTTTTACCCCCTTCTATCAAGTATTGGAACCCCTCTAGCAAACATTAATTTTCCTTTATCCCTGAATTTCTGCTGAACGTCCATCCGGACATCCTTTGACAGATTCACATGCTCACTTTTATCCAAACGAGTTTCCCACAGCACTATTTGCACCATACATTTCTTGATATAATGTAGTACACACTCCTTTTTGCCTATAGCTGAAGGACATTTAAATTCCAGGATAATGTAGACACAGGCATTATGACTGCTACTGTACATACAAATTACACATGATTGTTCTTCTGAATGTGTATTTACACTATATGGCAGGCTGACCTCTTATGCAGCGGCTTTTAATAACTATTTGAACCTATAGGTCATTTTTCAAAACTTTTTACTGCAATTAAAACTCTCAAAAGCTAAATACATTTTCAATATTGCCATTCCCCCCTTCAGCTTAGAACACACAAAACCATGTACATTTTCAGCACATATTACATAATCTAAGATTACCCATGCTAAAGCATGTTACAATCTGTGTTCCCACTTACACTGATTACTGTTTTTATCTATATCTCCCTCACGGATGTGAAAAATGGATTCCATGTTTTCAGTAAATATTCTTCCCCAAGACAAAAGTACACTGGCTGCCTTTAAAAACAGAAATATTAACACTGCTGAGTAGACTACTAATTCTCTTCCCAGTTTCACACTATACTTTTCACTGAACTTCTTACCACTGTACCTTCAGATATTGCACTTCTCAGCAAGGTTTGCTCAAAACTCTAAAGGTTAATTGCTTGCACCTGCAGACAGCTAGTCTCCAAGTAAAGCAGCAATGGGAAAAAAACAGCTAACAATTTTAAAGATGCGTGGAAGAATCTTTTTGAACTTCACTCAAACCAGTGCACAGACATCCCCTGGCCAACTGCCTGCACCTGTGGTTCTCGTCCAACAATGAAAGCATTTGCTAATGGAAAAAAGCAAATAACTTTGCAGACATGAGAAACCCTACCATTTCCTATCTTTCATCATTTTCTCTCATTTTTCAATCACTTGCCTGTAGCTTAAACCAAGGACATTAATCTAGGTATCAGCTCTTGTAGAGACAGTGGAAATTGCTATCTAAATTCTGCCTACTTCAATGCATCTTCACAAGCCAGCATCCCAGGATCACATTATATCAATATGAACTTGCTTCTAACCTGCCTTGATCTTATTTCAGCATGAAGCCCGTACATCTTGCAACTAAAAAAAAGTACTTGCTTTAACATCTAACATGTACAGCTGTCATTGAGAAAACTCAACCCACCTCACATTTAAAACACTCATGACTGCACACTATACAAGACTCATTTACAACATATGCAGTTTACATCAGGACTTCTTTACACAAATAAATGTTTTACTTACAGGTACTTAAGTTTCTTCAGTGCCATCCTAAACAGTAATGACAAAGTGTGGGGTGAGCTTTACAGTTCACTCATAAATTGAACAGTTTACAGAATTCCAGTTATTCTCCATCACTTTCTTGCAATGCCGTGTTTCATGTGTCTATTCCTATTTCCAACATGGCTAATGCTTGACCACCTCCCATTTATTCACTAGTTTAAGTGTTGCTGGTTTTCCTGATCTTGTCAATCCCCCAATAGCAGTTTCTGGTTAAGTACAATGTATTTCTGATTCTTATGGTCACTTTGCGTGTTTTTCTGCCGATCAAATTTATTTATTTTACATTTGTTGACCGGGACAGTCCGACTGGATACATGTCCATTTTCAGCGGAGGCCCGGGGAGAAAAGCTCTATACACCAAAAAAGAGACAGTACATACATCATTAAGTGATGAACTCAGGCAGACATGTTTAGAAAAATAGACAAAGAATACAGGCAGATATCAATATACACAATGTGCAAACTTACATTTGATTGGCAAAGACGTATCAGAAAATGTGAACATAGAATACAATCAGATCTCAATTCACAATGCTTAGACATTCAAATGCTAGGAGGCATAGATACTTGGCTAAACAGCAGGTTGGGTAGCAAGACGTGCATTAGTGAAGTTGTTAAGTTTAGAACAAGAATGAGATGCGAGGTATTTGAGTTCTCTTTTAAATAGGGGTAGTGAGGTTTCCTTGGTAACGGTAGTAGGGAGTAGATTCCAGACTTTACCGGTTGAGGTGGCAAATATAGAATCGCCTGCAGAGTTGTTGGATTTTTGGGTCAGTATCATTAGTTTATCAGCGGAGCATAACGGCCGGGGCACTGAGGAGTGAGAATATTTTTTAGGGCAGGGGTGTTATCAGGTTGGTGGAGTATTTCATGTGCTACTATAAGCTGGTTGAACTGTAGAAGGGTAGGATACTCTAGCCATCCCAGTGCTTTGAGGTTCTGGCAATGGTGGGTCCTAAAAGCCATGCCTGTAGTGAATCTGGCTATATGACTAACATCCTGATAATTTGCCGAGATTGGTTTTGGATAGGTTGGTGAGTACAGGGGAGGCATACATAAGGGTAGAGAGGAGGTGTGATCTTGCAATAGCTACCCCAGCTAGGGAGTGAGGAAAGGTTTGGCTCTGTACAGGGAGCAAAGTTTTTTGTTGACTGACTTAATAGTGTGACTGACATGTTTATCAAATTTAAGGGTGTTGTCTATTACACCTAGAAGCTTTGTATGGTCATCAGGTCGTCATTGCTAGATGTGATGAAAGTAGGAGGAGGAATTCTACAGTTAGGGGAGAAAAATAGTAGCTTGGATTTGTTACGATTTAGAAGCAGGCGGCGATTAGCTAGCCATGTTTCTACCGTGCTGAAAGTGGTCTGGGTGAGGGTTAGAAGTTGCGTAGGAGAGGAGGCAGAGCATATTAGCATTGAGTCATCTGCATATTGGATACAGGTGGCTCCTGGGATGGTGGTGTGCAGATCGTTGATAAAGGCAGGGAAAAGCAGGGGACCTAGTATGGACCTTTGTGGGACACCTAGGGTTAGAGGAAGTTGGGATGACAGCTTGCTCTGCCATAAGACAGCCTGCTGGCTACCGTTTAGGTAGGAGTAAAACCATTGTATTGCTTGTTGGTTTAAATCGATGGTTTGTAGGGTACTGAGCAGTAGCTGATGGTTCACCATATCAAATCTTTTGAGAGATCTAGGAAGAGTGCTGAAGATATTTTGTTGTTGTTATGATGAAGACTGACAGAGAAAGATACAAGAGCCGTGGTGGCATTGTGGAATGGCCTAAAGCCGTGCTGAGAGTCGGCGAGCTTTCAGTTTTGAATAAGAAAGTGCATGATTTGTGTATGCATCTTTCCATTATTTTAGCTAGTGGTGAAAATGGCTATAGGCATACAGTTAGATAATTCTGTGGAACTTCCTCCTTTATGGAGAGGTACAACGTGATATTATCCATATTGCTGGGATGGATCCTTCTGAGATGGATCTGTTGATCAGAACAGAAATGGGAAGTGCTATGGCATCAGCTGCTTTTTGAAGATATTCAGCTGGGAGGTGGTCGGCAGCTAGTGCACTAGGTTTTAGCTTTTTGAGTAAGGTCCGGATCAGGTTGGTAGGTATGGTTTGAAAGGTAAAGGTGGGTTGGGTGCTGAGTGCATCAGGGCTAGATGTGCCAGAGCTGGTGTTTGTGTCCGATGGTGTGAGATGGGTAGCTAGAGACTGGACAGTTTCAGTAAAAAAAAAAAAAAAAAAGTTGAAGCTGTTTGCAATTTTAATAGGGGACTTATCAAGGGCAGCTGATTGGGTAGGAGTGGCGGAACGGCCTGGGTGGAGAAGATTGTTAATACCAGCCTAGAACTTTGAGGTTTTAGCTAATAATTTTGTTGTAGGAGGGTGTAGTGATCTTTTGGTCTAGAATGACAAATTTTTTTGGTCTGGTTCCTTAGCTGATGGTATCTTACTTGGTCCATAGGGGCTTTGGTAACATGCCACCTGGCCCAGGCGTTGTTAGTTTAATTTTGGTTTTAGCCATGGTGCAACTGTGGCTTTTACAAGGATGGTACGTGTAGGAGCATGGTAGTTAAGGATAGCCAGAAATTTTATATTGAAGTACTCAACTGCTTCTTGTAATGGGAGTCATTTCAAGACATTCCAACTACATGCTTTGAGTTCTTTTTGGAAGTTGTCAAGGTTAAAATTCCTGACGTTTCTTATAGTTTTGTAGGTGGGCTGGTTGGGAATGTCAGCTTTGAGCCTAACATAGGTAAGGCAGTGATCACTTAGATCATCAGGTAATGTACTTGGACTTGTACTTTTGGGGGTGGCTGTTAAGTATCCAATCGAGGATACTGACTATTTTTGCTAAATCTGGTGGGGGTGGCAATGATCTGAGTAAGCCTGTGGCGGTTTAAATGGGTGGAGGGAGTTTCAGAGGAAGAGGTGTTCCAATAAATGTTAAAGTCCCCCAAGACAATGGCTAGCTTCCAACGAACCCCAGGAAACCAATGTAAGATATTTTCTAGACTATCATCATTCTTGCCGGGTGGAATATAAATGCAGACAATGTATCTGCATTTATTTTTGTTTATTAGTTTGGTGAGGAGAATTTCTGCATTGCCAAACTGGGGTGGCTATTGGCTGTCAATTGTTGTTAGGGTAGACCTGTACAGTACAGCTATCACGCCACCTTTCCTGGAGATCCAGTCCAGTCTAAGGATGTTGTACTGGGGGGGGGGGGGGGGGTTATTTCATTATCTTTGGTTATTGGCTTTAGCCAGGTTTCTGTGAGGCAGAGGATATCAGGGGAGTGAACAGCTAAGAGCCCATGTAGGCTATGGATCTGGTTTAGGCTTTTGATGTTGAGATGACAGACCAGAAATGAGTTTGGAAGTCTATCAATCTGGGTAGTACACGTTGGGTTGTTAGATGGTGTGCTTGGGTCTACTATTGTGGACGGGCCAGGGTTGGGGTGGATGTCTCCATCCTTCACGAGATTAATTTTTAAGTTGCTTACGAGTCTTAAAAATTTATGATTTTTTTGTAGCTTTTGCTTTTTAAGCTAGTGTAGCGGTATTTAGTCAGGTGATTGTAATTGGGGGGTGAGGAATTAGGAGAGGGGGTGGTTATGTGATGGATAAACTTATTAAATGCTGGGTTGGTGTCAGAGTTTGGGTATTGGATTTCAAGATGCTGTACATATTCATAGGAGCTTAGGTGATAAGGAATGAATAGCAGGGGTACTAAGGGTTGCAACATTAGTGTTTTAGCTGTAGTCATAGTAAATTACTAGGTTAGGGTCTGTACTGAGTGTTTGTGTTGGATAAAAGATGAGAGAATAGAATACATATGGGTGTGTTAATATGGATAGTGGAGTGGATAGAGGGTGTATTGTGCTAGGAGTTTGCTGGGTTCTAGGAGCACATGTAATTGGTTAGCCAATTAAGGGGGAGTCAATGGTACTATAAACGTAGTACTACCAAGGGCGGGTAGGGTGCGGAGCAGGGCGAAACCAGTAAAAGTAGATGCCTAGAGGCAAGCATGTGCAGTTATGAGTTACAAACACGCTTTGTCTCTTTTTATATGCCCAATACTCTGTTCCTAGGCCCTACTGTTAAAAACTACACAGTTCCCTGCCTGCTTCTCAATTTACAATGCAGAGCGCCCAATTCCCAGTTCCCTTTTGTTGCACACTTGTTTCACTTAGTTTGACAAATGCACTGTTTGGAGGTGCAGAGCACACTATGCTCCTCTGTTGAACAGTAGAAAGCACACGTTTTTACCTTAATTGGGGAAAAAAGGCGGCTACAGGAAAGTCTAACCCTTCCAACCTAATGCTTATCAGCATAAACAGAATTATAAGTGGGAGTTATGGGGACATTCACCAGCGCTTTTTTGGACCCAGTTTGTTAGGTTTACATATACCAAGGTATTTAAGGGGATACTGACCTTGTTAAAACAAGTTCCGTGGTGGGGAAAAGTCTTTCGTACTTATGCTTTTACAAGCCTTTCAGGGGGAGGTAAGGCAGGAACACCTAGAGGGGATTATGATTATTAGTGCCATCAAGAACAGAGTTAGTCATTCAAACATTCAGTATACATGATTATCAAACAAGTCCATGTGCACTTTTTAGTATTAACAGCAGCACTCTTTCCTATACATCTGCCTTAAGGGCTCAAGTTAATGTTCATTAATTCTGTTCCTTATCAATGCTACACTACTTGTTCATTATTTCTGTCCCTTAGCAATGCTACACTACCCAGGACATACCACTAAGTCAATGCAAACGACAATAAGGGGATACAATACCAACAGCAGTTTGAGAGTAATTTGTAGCAGCCAGTACCAATAAACATGCCTTAGCTCATCAAGGTTATGGTTTGCGAGTAAATGCAGTAAACAGTTGGTACACAGAGCTCAGATAAAGAAACAAGAATTAAATACATAGGTATGTGAACATACCTCAACCGACTGGGACCTGATGCACTGGTTAATTTGAAAATGGCTGGTCAGGTAGGAGATTATGTAACCTATGATTGAGAGGGCGAGGAGGTGAAGGGCTGAACCGAGCTAAACCAGTAAAGTAGATGCCTAGAGGCAGCATGTGCAGGTATGAATTACAAGCATGCTTTTTTGTTTCTTTTAGAACAATGGAATTGTTTTCACTGACAGTTTCTGGCTATGGTCTTTATTGCCAGAAGAATCAAGAATCCCACTCTGCTTGCTGGATAAACTATTTCCTCCTTCGCCTATTCAGCATCAAAAAATGTTGATCCAAGAAAATATTCTGAAGACAGATTAATATAGCTGACTAAATCACCCATCTGTCAAGTCTACAGTCCCTGATTGCAATGGTAAACGTGATACTCTTCTCTGCCTGATGTGCAGTGAATAATCATTTTTCACAAACACTGCTGTAGACAACTTCCTTTTGGTCACTGTTTTGTCAGGATCAAAGCTTTCTTCTGGGATGATTACATCTTTATTAATACAGGTATTTGTCTGCTTTCTCATGGCCAGGTTTGGAGCAAACATTGTCTTTTCAATTAAATCCTGCAGTGGAACACCAGTCCAGTTGTTTATGTGTACTTTCATAAAATTAAAAGTCTGCTCCTTTTCAGCTTCTCTGTTATAGCAGAAAAACTAGAGTTCTCTCTGTGCACTATTTTCTCATTTTTGAAACCGCTGTTGAGAAGCCTCATACTCGGCCAGCCTTTTCTTCATTTCAAACTCCAATTTTTTGCAGTTTTATTAGTTTATCTGAACAGCTACTTAAAGCTTCTCCTATTTTCCAAGGCTTTTTATTTCAGTTGATATACTCCTTCAGTTTTTTATTTTAACCCCCTTTGAGTGCATTTGATTTATTTTCCTCTAAATTACTGGAAGCCATGCCGTGTACCAAAGATGAAATTTGAACTTTTTTGGGGGGGGACGACAGCTGCAGGACTTACACCATCTGACATTTTCTCTTCTTTGCTGGTTGATTTTCTCTCATGTTTCCCAAATTTCTTTTTTTACTGACTAAATACTAGCCTGTGACTGAATTCTACCCAAACCCCAAAAAATTCAGTGGCCCTTTATCCATTTCTGTCTTCATGCAAGAAGAGATGAAATCAACCTGTTGACCAGTGTGTAAACATCTTGGAAGTCCACTTGCCTGTCTATTTGTGGCTAGCCTTCACTTGTTTGATCTTCGTGACAACTGCCTACCACAGGAGTCTTCTTAGTGGATTAAAGACGGAACATACAGGACTACCTAAAAATGTAAAGGTACTGTATAGGAAACTACTTAACACAGTATAGTACATCAGAATATGAAAACAGTGGGGTTATCACATAGTGGGTACTTGACTACCTTGTCACACAAAATAGTTCACGACTCAACAGTAATAGATTAAATGTTGTTAGGTAAAGGAATTTTCCTTGCTGCAATTCCTCACTGAGCTCAGCCCTCACACTACCCTGTGTACACAACTTTAAAATGCTAACATGGACAGTTGACAATTTGATATGGGTCTCAAGCTCTGCAGTACAACTTTGTTAGATCATACCCTTGAAGACAAGCACAACAGAAAATCTGTCAGGAGTTAAAATCAGTTAACATGTTCACTGGTGGCTGGCAGTTTAGCACACATAATTAAGGTTATGAGCCGACAGAGAGCTTTATTTTGAAGTCCTAGGTTTGACTTCCTCAGACTCCATTTGTGTACTGTATAACAATCACAGTTACATAAGCAAACACTGTTCATATGCTGCCACTGCAATGAGCAGTACCAACTGGTCTTACCTGTTAACAAATGCATATGAAACAACACAGTAAACATAGATCATCTACATTCAAAGTATTAAAAAAATACTGGCAATAAAGGTTCTCATTTCATCAATCTTTTGATGGAACAGTAACTTCCTTCAATGCCGTTCTGAAGATTCGAGAGACAGTAACTCGTGTTAGCAAAAATAATAGTCTTTAATTTGTAACATTTAAAAAAGAAACAGAAAAATTAATACTACATTTCTACACACAGAATATAATAGTCAAGCAGTAGCTTACACAAGTCAGGCAGTGCATTTAAAACTTGAAATGATTAACAGTGCTAATTTCTATTAGTCAATACTGTTTTTAAAAGTAATTAAATATGCACTGCACAAGGATGGAAATCCTGGCATGCATAATTAAACGGCACAACTGTTACAGTTAAGAATAGGTAATAACAGGTTAAAAAAACGATTTTCAGGGGAAGTGAGGCAATTTTTGTTAGTCTGAAATTTGATAGACTAAGTTATTTTACAATGACTTTCCATGAGGGAATAAACAAAGCATCCTAACAAGTCAGAGGATTTGGTATTCAATGGAAAGGCAATAATTTGCAAGTAATCAAACCAATGTAAATATTATACACTGCAACATTGTAGTCAAACAATGCATTAAGACTGTGCTATCACAGGCAATCCACAGGCTAAAACCAATGTGCAAATTTTTAAGAAACTTGGCAGTTTTTTGCAACAGGCATAAGAAAACTGAAGAAACAAGTCAGAATTCACGTCTCCACTCTACTGCTTCCTGTTTTGTAAGAAGGAGCCTGGCACATCAAGGGGCTGTTGCACCTCTATATTCTGCTCCACAGTTCGTCAGTGAGCAAATGACCATGGAGCTCTCAGCAGCTGCTGCTGGTATGGTACTTCTGAGCCAGAGCAATGCTATGCTTTTAGAGAAGCAGAAAACTCTCCTAGGTGTGCTGCAGTCTTTGTTAGGAATGCCATCAGAGCAACAGACATCGGAAGAAACTGCTCTTTTTCGACCGACCTTCAGTTATTTTAACTGGTCCACCTCCACTTGATAAATTGCTGTCATTCTAAGAAGGAATCAAATAAGTAAAATGAAAACAAATGCAAATTGTGAGATAGCAGCTGTTCTCTTTTAAACGACTAGACCTACTTCTAAAACAGCTAATGCATGACCAATTTGCATTTAACTGCCTTTCTGGTCATTTTAAGAAAACTGCAAGGTTGACTGCTACTTCTAACGAGTTATTCTACAGTCACACCAAACTAACTACCCTACTCAATACTTTAACAGTGTAGCTGTGCAGTGTTACTCAACATAAAATTACACGTTGGAAGGCACTCACCATAACTGTAGTAACATTGCAGAAATGCATTCACAATACGAATGAGAGTAAATTACAAGCCAACACAATTCTGGAGAGACTTGTAGAGAATACAAGCATCTGGGGTACAAGAACATGGTTACCTCACAAGCAGTGACCATTAGGAAATCCATCTGTAAAGGAGACTGTAACCTGTGCTATTTGTTCTTTAGAAGCAGAGTCACCAGTAAGAGCACCTGTATTGCCCCTCCCCACCGCTGTAAACACAGAGGAAAGAAACACTACTGGCTAAATCATAGGGACTAAGATAATTATTAAACTCCAAACAGAACTTTTGCATTTTTACATATACATAGAAATATGAACTGTGGCTAAAGATTTATAGGAATTAAGAATCAACGGCTAACATCATGACTGAATAGGATTAGTAGAAGAAGCTGGGCAGTTTTTTTTTTTTTTTTTTTTTTTGATAAATCAAATTATGTCCTCACATTTCAAACCAATGCTCATATCTCTGGAATGATAGGATTTAAGAAATGTAAAATGTCAAACTCTTCAGGACAACTATTATAGTTGCAGTGTTCTTTAGGTTCTAGTACTTAATTGGACTTTGTCACAGTAAACACAAGATACACGATTAAACTTGTAATATTTTGTAAACTACTTAAAAAACTAACTACCAACTCAAGTTGTGCACATACGATCAGCAACATTCTGTTCATTCAGCTGAGACCTTTCATATGAGGGTCAGCAGTTCTGTCAGTGCTTATTAAAGTATTCAGAAAAACATGAATGTTCTGAAAATATAATTATACAATCTTGTCTTGCTGTATCCATGACTGTTTGTAAGCTTCTGAGCCCCCCACAAGCCTTTGTGTTGGAGTGCAGCCTTCTAGCTCATCAGTGGGAGTGGTAAGTAGTAGGTAGCCTTGTCTACCACAACAGGAGTGGTTCTTGGCCCAGGAATTGTACTTTATCGATCATTCGGGAAGTTGTCCATCTCTTTCAACTTTCTGGTTTAAAAGACCACATCTGCGCTTGTTTCCCATTTTTCCTGTAACTAACCTACTGGAAAGCACTAGAAAGCCTTAAACTGATGCAAGCCTTCTAGCTTAAAAGAGAGACTTTGGAGTGACTGAGCATCAGTTTTCGGTATTTTCTTGCTGTACTTAACTGTTTTCTGCCTAAACGCTGATTTTCCAGCACTTAGTGATTTAAAAGCTTGTTTTTTTCACATCTTGTACTTATTTGACTGCCTGCACTTTTAAAAAGTTTTTTGTTTAAATAAATTGTTTAACTGTTGTAGGCTACACAAAGTGCGATAGCCTTTTCTGATCGCTTGTAGTCGTTTAAAGCTATTTTAAGTGTACTTTTTACTGTTTTTGCCTCATCTTTTCAAACAAAAAAAAAATTTTTCTTGTTTCCTGCCTTTCTAAGCTAGTATAGTCCAGTTTTCAGGCTAGTGCTGAATTCAGGGCTGTTACAAGTTTGAGTTGCTCATACGTTACTTGGATAGAGGGAAGTTTCTCTGTTCACATGTGAGGGGGGAACTGAGCAACCATCTGTTCCTGGAGGAGTGGTTGCAGCCCAGAAGTCAGTAGTTTAAAACAAGAAGTTATGTACTCACCATAACGTGAGATGTATGTAGTCCATCTCGCCTCACATTCTTACCCGTGGGGTTGGAGCAGACTCGGCCAAACTTTTCTAGCTCAAAGTCTTTCTACTGGCTGGGCTAAGATGGTATCCCATGCTGCACTGCTCTCTATCCCCAGATAGAGTTTGCTGCGAGCACCAGCACTCATTCTCCATGCATAACACCTAAAGAAAGGAACAAACAAACCAAGAATGAAAGGAGCTCTGAAACCAGGCCTAACCTCCAGATCCTCCAGGATGGGGGAAGGCAGGGGGTAAGAATGTGAGGCGAGATGGACTACATACATCGAACGTTATGGTGAGTACATAAATTCTTGATGTCATGTAGTCCAATCTCGCCTACATTCTTACCAGTGGGACAGCGTCCCCAGCACCTAAATCCTGGGAGGCTCAGTGGAAAATACTCCTGAGCACTGTGGAACCAAAGGAAGACCTGTCCCTAGATACCACATCCAACTTGTAATGAGTAACAAAGGTGGGAGGAGATGCCCAAGTAGCCGCAGCACAAATATCATCCATAGACAATTTGGCCTGAAAAGCTGTAGATGTAGATACAGACCGAGTAGAGTGAGCCTTCACTCGAAACGGTAAATCTTTACCCCCGAGGAATAAATGAAAGAAATACAACTGGAAATCCACCTGGACAACGTGACGTTGGAGACAGGAGACCCAATTCTGTTTTCTGAAAAGGAAACAACTGATCAGATTTTCTGAGGTCTTTTGTTCTGTGCAAATAAAAACTTAATTATCTGTACACATCCAATTGATGAAATTTGAATTCTGCCTTGTTTGAGAACTGGGGAAAAAAACACTGGCAATTCAATAGATTGGTTAAGGTTACTGACTGATGCCACTTTGGGAAGAAAAGAGGGGTTCGGTCTGAGAGAAACCCAGTCTTTATGAAAAATTAATTGAGGGTTTGATTGATAAAGCTTGAAGCTCCGAAATGCGTTTCGCTGACGTGATGGCTACTAAAATGAGTCTTCCAAGTTAAGAATTTTAAATCGCAAGTGGCTGCAGGCTCAAAGCGGGGTGAAGTAAGACCCTGTAGAACAAAGTTCAAGTCCCAAGGCATAACAGGTTCCGATACCTGACGGCGAAGTAACATGCCCTTCAGGAAAGCCTTACAGAGTCTATGTGCCATCAGGCTATGCTAGTCTGCGACATGAAAGGTTGAGATCGCCGCCAATTGGAATTTAATGATTGCGGCCGCTGAACCCTGGTTAAAGAGCACAGACAAGAACTCCAATACAGACGAAATTGGAGCCGTGTAAGGGTCAATCTTTTTGGCATGTGCCCAGATTGAAAACCTCTTCCATTTGCTGTAATAAATCTTCCTGGTCGAGGGTTTATGAAAGGAAGATAAAATATGAACCACCTCCGGCAAAAAATGATGAAGCCTGACTAATGACAGAAGTGGAGTAGCCAGGCTGTCAACCGGAGGGTCCGAAGAGAGGGATGGAGCTGCCCTGACGTGTGTCAGTAAGTCTGGTTGTGGGTCCAGAATCCAAGGAGCATCCATAAGGTAGGGCTGGAGAAAGGGGAACCAAATTTTACAAGGCCATTGTGGGGCAATCAGAATCTTTATGCTTCCCAAGGACTGCGCTTTCTGAATAACCTTTGAAAGCAAGGGGACCGGAGGGAAGGCATATAGTAGACCAGAGGGCCAATCGTGGACTAGAGCGTCCCTAGGTGACTCCCTCTGGGGGGGTAGCAACGTGAAGTAGCTGCTGCATTTGGCATTGAGGGGACTGGCAAAAAGGTCGCAGCAAGGCTGCCCCCACCTGCGGAAGATCTGTTCTGCAACTTGACAGTTCAGGGACCACTCGTAAGGCATCAGAATATCTCTGTTTAGCCTGTCTGCGATCACAGTGGACTTCCCCGGAATGTGCGTTGCCACCAGAAAATGTTGGGAAGACACTGCCCACTGCCACACTTGCATGGCCTCTCTGCAAAGGGGATATGACTAGATTCCTCCCTGCTTGTTCAGACACCACACCACTGACATTGTCCAAGTGGATTGCAATAGTCCCGAGAGAAAGAAAACTCTGGAGTGCTTGCAACACTAGTAGCACAGCTCTCAACTCCAGGACATTGATATGCAGATGCATCTCGTGCTCTTGCCACTTGCCTTGGCTTGTCCTGCCTAGATAATGCCCCCCACCCCATCTGGGAGGCATCCATGGTCACCGTGGCAACCGGGGGCACAGGAACGAAGGGCCTTTCTGCATTCAGGTTGTCGGTGCAAAGTCACCAACTGACATCCTGTTTGCACCTGTCTGTGAGAATAGGGCGAGAAAGTGGAAGACGTTGGAGACCACTGGGCAAAGAGTAGCCACTGAAGGAGCCTCATATGTAACCTTGCCAGAGGGACTAACAATCACAGCAGCCATTGTCCCCAACAGTTGGAGGACCCATCTTGCCTTCGTCCTTCTCAGAGGGAGCAAGGCATGAACTTGTTGTTGTAGGACTGATTCTTTCCTGAGGTAGAAATGCCCGCATGAGGACGGTGTGTAGTTCGGCGCCTAAAAAAGTGACAGAGGGCAACAAGGCAGATTTTTCCCAGTTCAATGTGATGCCCAACTGTTGACACAGGTTGATAGCGTCCCTGATCTGAAATAGAGATGCCTGGTGGTGGCAGTAAGGTGCTAGTCGTCCAGATATGGAAACACTTGGAATCCCTGACGTCTCAGGTGAGCAGTCACCACTGCCATGCATTTGGTAAACATCCTGGGGGCTGTGGTGAGACTAAAGGGCAGGGCTCAAAACTGAAAGTGACTGGCTCCCAGCCGGAAGCGTAGGTGACTTCTGGATGCCCTGTCCATCTTTATGTGGTAGTAAGCATCCTTGAGGTCGATGGAGCACATCCACACTTCTTTTCCCAATAATGGGAGAATAGACTAATGTGACCATTCGGAACTTGGACTTCTGCACATGGGTGTTCAATTGACAGAGATCCAATATGGGTCTCGTCCCCTGTCCTTTCCGTTACCAAAAAGAATCTGGTGCAAGTCCCTAATCCGATCTGGTCTGAGGGGACATGTTGGATGGCTCCTTTTTCTAGCAGCTTTGAAACTTCTGAAGCTGCGTAATCCCTTTGACTGGGTGGAACATCCGGGATTTTTTTTGACTGAAGGGGGATTTGACGAGAAGGGAATGACATTATCCTCCAAAAATTATTTGTAGCACCCATTGGTCCTGGGTGATGTCTTGCCAGGCCTCCCGGTATAATGAGATTCGACCCCCGACTGGCTTCGGAAACGCACAGTCGGGCCTCCCATCAGGAGCGGCGGTAGGGAGAACCACGAAAGGAATCACGGTCTCCAGAGTTGCGGGGACCTCCTCTGCCCCTAGGGCGGAGTCTCCCTGAATAACCACCCCCTCCCCTGCCTCTTGAGGGGGGCTCACCTTGTGCAGCGGAAAAACCCTCAGATTTCTTGAACCACATTTTGCCACCCCTCTGGGCCTTGGGATAAGGCCTAGAGGGAAGGGAAAAACAGACTCCTACGGCAGAGAGCTTTTCCCTCCTGCTCACACCTGTTGAGAGTGTCTTTCACCTTGGTTCCGAACAAAGAGGAAACATCAAAAGGGGTGGTGAATGAAGACTTGAAGGCCTCCGCAAAGTGACAGACGCATCCAAGGCCTGCCTCCTAAGAGCAACTCCTGAACTTGCTGCCCTACTCACTCCAGCTGCATAGGAGGAGATTAGCCTCATGGAGGAGTTTGCAATGGAATTGAAGGTAGACAACTGAGCGTTGACCGTCTGAGCCACCGCCTCAGACACGTTACCAGTGAGAGTATCTTCAAGCTCCTTGAGGAGATCTCTCTGGAGCCGTGTAAAGTGTGATAAATAATTCAGTGACCGTAAGGTAAAGGTCACTGAAGAAAAGGTACACTTCCCGTACCGGTCCATGGTCCTAGACTCCTGGTTAGGAGGATGGATGGTGGAAGAAGTCTCGGCTAATTCCTTCTGAGTGGCAGCTGCCACCACCATGGCATCCACAGGGACTCCCTTAGACAGAAATTCCTTATCAGGAGTAGCAGACAAAAATTTACTTGGTCTCCTGGGGACTGGTTCCACAGAGTCAGGGATTTCCCACAACCTTCACCAAACCAAATCCAGAAGCTCGAAGGGGGGAGATGCGCAGGAGGCGGAGGGCTGAGCACCAAAGGGCCTTCAGGAAGACAGACTCCTCCTAGGAGGGGGCTTTGGATGGCCAGTTACCTCTGCTTCAAAATCTCTAGGATGTCAGAGAAATTAACATCCTCAGAGGATGACTTGGGGGACCCCTCAGATTCCTCTAAGTCTGTGTCTGATGTGAGAGACACATCCTGGGAATCTATGTGCTTCCTCTTGCACGTCTTCGTTCTGGGTGGCTCCTCAGGCAAAAACTCTGAGGGGCCCTCAGAAATGTGGGGACCACTCATGAAGGTACCCTGAGGCCTTGGGGCTCCGCTGTCTAGAGATAGGTGATCAGAGACCTGCACCAGTGTAGTAGGGGACAGAATGACAGACTCGCATGATGCCGCTGACTACCTGGCCAGCATGCTCCGCATGGCCTCGAAGGCTGGTCCCCCCCCAAATCCAAAGAATGACCAGTCTCTGAAGCCACGACAGGAGTCAAACTTTCCCGCACCGAGAGGGAGACTGGGAGCAGAGAGGTGTCCCAAAGCCTCTCCCTCGGGAACAACCAAAGAATCCTGAGTCCTGAACCCCGTGGATGGCGCTGACGGGGTCAGAGCTGATGTCGGCACTGATAAGCCAGGAGGGGTTGTCGGAACCGACCTAGGGACATCACGCGGAGCCAAGCACTCTGGCTCCGAAAGCTGAGGTGTGCTCGGAGGAGGAAGTATTGAAGCAGGTTGACGGACCGGCTCCGGAGCAGACTGGGTCGGAGCAGAGAACAATTTTGTCAGCACCGGTGACTGAAGGAGTGTCTGCACCACTCTATCGACGTCCACATCCGATAAGGTCCTGGAGTTCTTAGAGGATAGAGAAGGATATAGAGACCTCCTCTGTGAAGGGGATAATGGTCTAACACTAGGCGATTGGCAACCAACAAGTTCCAAGAAAATTGGAGCCGAAGCAGGTTACATGACAACTGACACTTCCTGCGGCCCAGAGGACAATGGAGCCGAGGATGTCTAAGCAGACTGCTATTTTCTCCGGTGGCTCAGAGGGGACTGATGGAGCCGGAGATCTCTTTTTGATTTAGAAGATTTAGCCTTAGAGCTGGAAGCACTCTCCAGACCCTCCTCGAAGGAGGGTTTCAGGAGTCCCTTCAAAATCAATTTATTCTTCCTTTCCTGAAGAACTCTTGGACTAAAAGCATGACAGAAGCTGCACAACTCCTGGAGATGAATGGATCCCAGACAATATACACAGACGGAGTGTCCATCGGTAATGGACATTTTGTAACTGCAGCTAGAGCACTTCTTGAAGCCCGAGGGCTTGTGCTCCTTAGAATCTTTAGACATAGTTAACCAATACTAATAAATCACCAAGAAAATCAAACCCTGAAAAACAGGACCAACAGTCAAACAACCACAAGGCGGGAAAAAAAACTACAACACACAACTACCACAAGATCTCCAAGTTAAACAAACACAGGGGAGAAAGGACCAATACCTCTAATTTAAACAGTACTTAGTCCTGGTAAACTAAAAAAAACACAAAGGAAGCAAGGGGACAGACTAGGTCCTCTAACTGAAACGGGCCTAGCCTGTTGGAAACAGCTAGTGGGATACCACAGAAAAAACAATCCAAAACAATTTTTTACAAGACAATAACACACAATAGCTATTAAAATAGCTTTTTGTTTGCAACAAATTTCTCTGATAGGAAGAAAAAAGGGCACTTAGCCACAGCCAAGAGCTAGACCACGTCCGAGCTACATGAGCGGCAAATGACATCTGGGGATAGAGAGCAGTGCAGCATGGGACACCATCTTAGCCCAGCCAATAGAAAGACTTTGAGCTAGAAAAGTTTGGCCGAGTTGGAGCAGACATTCGGCTCCGAACCCACAGGTAAGAATGTAGGCGAGATTGGACTACATAACATACCGTGTTTGCACAGCTTTGTGCGCCGGGCAGCACCTGTTAGCTAGGGTTAAATTATTCCCGGCTCCACTAAGTCTCCTCTTCAAATTTACACTTGAAACTAGTCTAACTCTTAACCTAAGCACTCAAAAAGCATCCTACAGTCAGGCACTTGCTCAGACCTAATAGCAAGCACTAATATACCCAGAAACTTGACTGCCCAGCAGGGCAAGGCTCTTTATCCACCCCTCACCAACCAAGCGACTAAGCAGCTCACCCTACTATTCAGGCATGACCAAAGGGCAACTTCAGGTGTACTCTCCAGTCCAGCTGGTGAATCTGGGTATCCTGAGGCAATGTTAAAACTGCCTCATGTACACAGATAGCCCTCTCCTCTTACCACAAAACACTAACATATGCAAGAAATACAATTATACAGCCAAACTGGAGGCTAAGGTCTCTTCCCCCAAAGACTGGAACAGACAGTCATGAGGAAAAGGTTAACACTTGCACCATACCTCCAGCCTCACATAAACCTACTAAACCAGCACTAGCAAAAAATGCACAAAATCATACTCGGAGGCTCTAAATAAAAACCTGCAAAAGCATCAGAGAGCTCCAAAGCAGACACCCACAAAACCTGCACCTCCCATCACAAACCAGACAACACACAAAACACAAAATCAATGTGCCGCACAATCACAGCTCTCAAGGCGAAACATACCCATCACACTAGTACTAGGTGACTGAATAGTCAGGCACACTGACACCCCACTCACTAGGCTGGACAAGGTTACTGTTAGCTGCCTGTCGAAACCCAGAATCCACCACAACACAAGCACTCTGGTCACTCCAGAACAAGTACAAATATGACTCTGTCATTGTTCATGTTGGTGTGAATGACCTGAGATGCACCTCCCTGGACTACATGAAGAGACATGGAAGAGTTCTCTGATCATGTAGCCCAGGCGGGTATGACCCTGATCAGCATCCTGCACTCACCAAGAATGATACCTTAGCATAAAGAAAAAAATGATCAATTTCAACAATAAGCTAAGCTTCTGGTGTCATTCAAAGGGGATCCAGTGTCTGTCAGCCTGGGATGACATACTTAACAAGCCGCGTTGCTTCGCAAGAGACTGCTTGCACCTGTCACCCCTTGGCTTTCGAATACTGGCCAAGGCTCTTGCTGCCCCCATAGTGCTTTTTTTAGGCAAGGCTCAAAATTCAAACCCACATCCGTAAATAGCACAAGTGAAAAAATGAGGGTTATGCCACTCAACGCCAGGAGTTTAAATCTCAAAATGCATGCGCTCAAAGCACTCCTAAGTATGGAGAATGTAGACATCTGTACAGTAACTGAAAAGTACAGTTTTGTACCTACCATAAATGTAGATGTTAGAGTGCTAATACAGCTGCAGTCATAACAGATGGGTTTTCCTGCCGTCAGGTGGGTCCTCAGTCGGCCGAATTCCAAAGTCTAGGTCCGGCGTCGGATGTAGTCGCTTCTTCCCTGACGTCAGTGCGACAGGGGTATAAAAGGACCAGCCGACGCCATTTTCTTCAGTTTTTCTTGCCCCAGATGTCAGGTGCCCCCAGAAGGAAGGCAATACATAAATTTATGTAATAATGCAATGCAATATAATCAAAAAACAGTAGATGCAAGCAAATACACCATAAAAGAATACCCCATCAGGTTGTATGAGGAGGTGTCAGCAATTAGGCCTGTCCCAAGAGGGGAAGGAGGGAGGGAAACCTGGACTGCAGCTGTATTAGCACTCGAACATCTACATTTATGGTAGGTACAAAACTGTACTATGTTCATCGTGCATACAGCTGCAGTCATAACAGATGGGTAGAATCCCAAAGCTAAAAAAAAAGGGATGGTAGGCACCCCAAGTGGAACTAGGAGGAGCCAGGATGCCTTGCAAGACTGCAGTGGCAAAGCCTGCTCTAGATTTGGAGTATAATGGTAGGTGATAGTGCTTGGAGAAAGTAGGTACAGAACTCCAAGTGGCTGCTTCCAAAATATCTTTGGTAGGAACCCCCCTGAGGAAAGCTGCAGAGGTAGCTGTGGCCCTTGTGGAGTGAGATCTGATGCCTGCAGGTACAGTTTTACCATGAAAAGAGTAACAACAGCATATGCAGTGGGCTATCCATTTTGAGATTGTCGGGTTTCCCTTGAGCTCCTGTAGCATAGGACACAGAGTTGCTCTGATTTTCTGAAAGGCTTTGTTCTGTCCAAATAATAACGTAGCTGTCTGTGAATGTCCAAGGAATGTAGTAGTCTCTCCCCTTTGTTTTGAGGATTAGGGTAAAAGGTAGGTAAGTGGATAGCCTGATTCAAGGCTACCCTGGATACTACCTTTGGCATAAAGGAAGGATTGGTTCGTAAGGAAACTCTGTCCTGATGGAAAATGATGAAAGGCTGCACAGCCATGAGGGCTTGTAGTTCCGAAATCCTGCGAGCTGAGGTGATAGCCAGAAGGAAGGCTGTTTTCCAGGACAAATATTGCAGTTCTGTTGAAGCAGCTAGCTCAAAAGGAGGCAAGGTCAGTTTTTCTAGAATGAAATTGAGGTCCCAAGCAGGTACTGGTTGCTTCCTTGGGGGTTTTATATTCTTAGCCCCTCTGAGGAACTGTCTTAAGAGGGGATGAGAGAATAAAGGAGGATCATTGTATTCTGCAGAAATGCTGAGGCATGGATTTTGATGGAGGAGAATGAAAGTCCATTGCTTAGCATCTCAGCTAGGTACTGTAATATTTGAGGTAAATTCAGTATTCCAGGATTCTGACCCTTTTTCTGATTCCAGGCACAAAAAGTTTCCATTTTGCGGAGTAGGCTTTTCTAGTAGAAGGCCTTCTGGCCTCCAAAATGACATCCTGCACCTCCTTGGAGAGTAGGGTATGTTGTGAATTTAAGGAATCGTCCATGCGGCTAGATTGAGTGTTTTCAGCTGACTGAAGAGTTTTGAAGTTGTGCTGAGTCAGTAGAAGAGGCATTAGAGGCAGGATCCATGGTGGGGAATGCGTCAGGCTCCTCAGGAGTGGGTACCAGTGTTGTCTTGGCCAGTCTGGAGCAATGAGAATCATCTTTGGTCTGTCTGCTCTGGTTTTTAATAGAACTTTGGGCAGCAGAGGAAGAGGTGGAAAGGCATAAACTGTCATTGTTGTCCAACTGAAAGAGTGTCCACTTTCCAGGCCTGTGGATGAAAGGTCCTTGAGCAGAATTTTGTCAATTGGTGATTTTTTCTGTGGGTGGCAAAGAGATCTATGTCTGGCCTTCCCCATGCTTGAATTATCTTTGTAAAAACTTGAGGATGCAACTTCCATTCGTGTGGATCTGTCATTTCTGCTTAGGTTGTCTGCCAGCGTGTTTTCCTTGCCTGGCAGGTACTGTGCTTGAAGTTAGATTTGTAATTCCAGTGCCATTTTCCAAAGAGACATGGCTAGCCTGCATAGAGTATATGAATGGGTTCCTCCCTGTTTATGTACCACATTACTGTGGTGTTGTCTGTCCTTATCAATAGCTGGCCTGGATGCAGTAGGTCTTTGAAAGCCATAATAGCATTTATTACTGCTAGCATTTCCTTTTGATTGATGTGTAGGTGCTTTTCTTTTTGGGACCATTTGCCCTGAATGCACCTATCTGTCATGTGCGCCCAGGGCGTCCCCGGCGTCTGTTGTGATGACTTGATTTGCTTGAGGCTTGCAGAATGGGAGACCTTGTTTCTTTGGCATGCTTGAGCCCACCACAGAAATTCCTTTTGAAGGCATGGAATCAGTTTTTTAGGTACCATTGAAGTTTCCTCATATGCAGCTTTGCACATGGGATTAGCAGGATGCAAGATGCCATGACTCCCAGAGCCTGCAGGATTTTCCTTGCAGTCAGCCTGGTGAAGGTTGCCAGTTTTCTGAAGTATTGAGTTAGTTGCCCTTGTTTCTCTGGCGTGAGGTAGGCCATCTGGGTATTTGTATTCAAGCTGGCACCCAGGAAAACTATTGTTTGAGAGGGTATTAGCCTTGATTTCTTTTTGTTGACTGTGTATCCCAGAGATTTCAACATTATTACAAACGCCAGATGTTTCAGAAGTATGTGCTTGCTGTCCGCTTGATTCAGGCAGTCGTCCAAATATGGGTATATTTGTATCCCTTGAAGTCTGCAGTAGGCAATTACTGATGCCAGGCATTTCGTGAACACACTGGGTGCAGTAGATAAGCCAAAGAGCAATGCAGAGAATTGATAATGGGTTGAACCTGCAAGAAATCTGAGGTATCTTCTGCAATCTTGTCTGATTGGGACATGCAGGTATGCCTCCTTGAGGTCCAATGTTACCAGCCAAGACTCCTTGCCCAGCATGGGAAGAAGCTGCTGTAATGTGAGCATCTTGAATTTTGGCAGTAAAAATGTGTTTAGGATGGATAGGTCCAAAATAGGTCTCCAATCTTTGCCCTTCCTTGGTACCAGGAATAGTCTGGAATAAAAACCTTGACCCTGTTCTTGTGCAGGTACCTCTTGAATAGCTTTCATGTCCATGAGATCTGAAATTTGTTTTGTGCCTCTGCCCTTTGATTGTGTGGCAGGTTTGGCATGCCTCATTTTTGGAAGGGTGTGAAAGTGGAATCTGTAGCCTCTATCTATAATGTCTAGGATCCATTTGTCTTTTGTGACAATATGCCAATTTTTCGAAAATAATGCCAGCTTTCCGCCTAAAGGTGCTGCCATTTGAGCCTTGCTTGGCATGCAAAGGGGAAAGTCATTGGTTCTGCTTTCTGAATGGCTGTGAACTATCCTCACCACCTCTTTGTGTAGGTGCTTGCCATTGTCTGCCTCTAAATGATCCTTGAGATTGCCCTCTACCCCTCGGGCGCCTGTATCTACCTCTTTGCGGTCTGTCCGTGGCTGGAAAGGAACAATTTTTTGAAGGCCAATTTCTACTGAAACGTGGAGGTTGTACCTGTAGGAAATCTTTCACTGTTTGCATTGATTTTGCCTTTTCCTCCATTTTCTTTAATACCTCCTCAGCTTTAACAGCAAACAATACATCTTTTTGAAGAGGTGCATCTAGTAATTTAGCTTTGACATGATCTGGTAAGGTTTGCTCTTTGAGCCAAGCATGTCTACGTATGACTGATCCTGTAACAGCAGCTCTACATGAGGCCTCTAAAGCATCAAAACCACATTGCAAGGTATGTTTACCCTCTTGCTCTGCACTATGTAACAAATCCTGCAACTCCTTCAAGTCTGGTTGTTCAGGTTGTGACATTTTGCTTTACAACTGAGATAACAGAAACTGTTGATACTTTAACATATGGAACTGACAGTTTAATGCCCTCATGGTTAAGGTGGCCGAGGTGTATACCTTTCCCCCCCACCTTTCTAAAGCTCTGGAATCTCTCTCGGAAGGTAATGGATTTTTGGCAGTGGAGGCCTTAATTCCCTTGGGACCTTGTGAAATAGTTTCTCGGTCAGCCGCATGGCTTTTGTATAGGAATTGGTGTGAATCAGGAATCCGGTAATACCGGTCAGGCTTGACTGGAGCTGGAGGTAAAGAATCTGGGTTAAGGCTGGCCTCCGAATACACATCTAGTATGTCTAAGACAGGAGGTATAGCCAGAGGCCTGTGCTGAGGGAGCAAGAGGAAATCCCCAAGCCTTTGCTTGGAGTCTGAGTACTCTTGGCCTTCCCAGTGGAAGTGTTCCCTCAAGGTACGTAAGGTTTCCCCAAAAGAGTAATCCTCAGGGGGGGGGGTAGAAAGACAGAGGGAATGGACTCCTCTGCATCAGAATCTTCAAAAGGGGAGTATGAATATTCCTGGTCTTCAGAATGTTCTGAAGTAATGGAGGCCTGGTCCGAGGAAGGGTATTCTTCCTCCACTCTGGGCCTTTTGTCCGAGGGGGGTTGAGAACCCCTGATAAGAGTAATCAAATCCTCAGCCATTTTGAGCATCTGCTTTTTAGGCATGGGGCCTTGAGAGGGGCCCTGTGGAGCTTGTCTTTTAGCATGCATGGCTGCTTTAGACTTAATGAAAGCCTTTATGGAAAAAGAATAAGGCCTGAAGACACCTTGAAAGGTGGCAGGCCTGTCTAAACTGAGTTTCCCAGCCAAGAGTGGCTTCGGTATCTGTAGTCGGGGTGTGGGCCGAAGAGCCTGCGACCTCGGGCACAGAAGACACAGCCAATGAAGTGTCATTGGTAGTCAGGGGCTGCGTAGGCGCCTCGCTGAGAACCGGAGCACCTGTAGTCGGCTTTAGCGTGGTGTCAGTAGAAGTCGCGGACCTCGTATGTCGGTCCTTATCTTTGAGTCTTTTACTCAAAACTGGAGTTGGAATATCCAATGACAATGTAATTAAACTTTTTGCCAAAATAGTGTTGGGCGAACTCCGCCCGACGCTAAATAGTGCGTCTGTTGAATGTAGCACAAAAACAACAGGCCGAGACGTCGTGGTCTGGGCCTAAGCAAGGAATGCAGAGGGAATGAAAATCCTTATGCGGTATTTGCTTCCCACATGAAATGCAATTATTAACTTTGTCTGACATCGGTCTGAGGCAAGAAAAGTTTCCCCAACGGGGTACTTAGCTTTCAAGAAGACTTCAGTTGAAAAATATTCATAATCTCAGGAGCTGGCCGACCGGCACTTGCGAACTGCTTCTGCTTCGGGCACCACACGGCAAGAAAGACTGAAGAAAATGGCATTGGCTGGTTCTTTTATACCCCTGTCGCACTGACGTCAGGGAAGAAGCGACGACATCAGACGCCGGACCTAGACTTTGGAATTCGGCCGACCGAGGACCCACCTGACGGCAGGAAAACCCATCTGTTATGACTGCAGCTGTATGCACGAACATCCTGGTTCAAGGCTCCAAAGAGCACTCCAGCACTATTGGGCTATAACTCATGCCACACATTTCGACCACAGAACACTGACCGAAACACAAAAGGAGGGGGTGTATCCATATTCAAGGATACCCACACCTCCAGGTTAGTGGCGCAGCATGATACCTCTGAGATCATTCATGTGCAGCTAACATCGGGCAAATCCGCAATGCAAATTATGGCCTGCTACAGATCACCCTCCATGACCCAGGACCACCACTCCACCTTTTTGGAGACACTGGAAAAACATGAAGGTCCTACCAAACACCCTGATATTGGTCGATTTCAATTATCCTACCATTAACAGGGAAAACTGCTTGAGTACCAACTCCCAGGCTCAGCGCTTCCTGGAATTTATCAACGCAAATGCCCTGGATCAGCTGGTAAACTCCCCTACCAGGAGGTCACTACATACTGGACCTGGCCATCACCAACATGGGCGACAGGTGTTCCGTACTGGAGGTCAACCAGTCACTGTTTAGATCAGACCATAAACTAATCACCCTGGATGTCCACACCCCACCACTACCCCCAACGTAGGAAACCACAGTGAAAAACTTTTCTAAAGCAAACTTCACCTTTCTTAAGGCAGAGGTGGTAGGTTTCACAGCCCCCACGCTAAAGGATAACACTGCCCAAGATGCAGAATCCTTTACAATTGCACTCTGAGCACCCACAAGGATGCATGGATCGTGTTATCCCTAGCAAAACCAAGACTCACTCCCCTAAGAGAAGGAAACCAGTCTGGACCCCTGCCATAAACAAGTTATACAACAAAAGGAGGAAACTAGTTCAGAAAAAAAGCAAATCCCAAGAAGGAAAGACATCCCTGCTCAGTATCCGTAAGAAACTAAAGTCCCTCAAAATCATCCAAGGCTAACTTCGAAAGAAAAATAGCCAAGGATTCGAAAGATGACCACAAAGCCTTCTTTAGCTATCTCAAGAATCGAAGTGGCAACTAGCAGATATGCTCTGAGATCGTGCAAAATAGCACAAAATATACTGAACCTACTGATATTGCCAGCATCCTGGCAGATAGATTCAGTGCAAACTTCACCTCCCCTCTCACCTTCAAAAGGGCCCACAACAATACAGGAAAAGTGTAGTGTCCCGGAAATCACAGAAGCACAGGTGAAAACAGCCCTATCAAAAGCCAAAAAAGTACAGTTTTGTACCTACCATAAATGTAGATGTTAGAGTGCTAATACAGCTGCAGTCATAACAGATGGGTTCTCCTGCTGTCAGGCGGGTCCTCGGTCGGCCGAATTCCAAAGTCTAGGTCCGGCGTCAGTTGTCGTCGCTTCTTCCCTGACGTCAGTGCGACAGGGGTATAAAAGAACCAGCCGACGCCATTTTCTTCAGTTTTTCTTGCCCCAGATGTCAGGTGCCCCCAGAAGGAAGGCAATACATAAATTTGTGTAATAATGCAGTGCAATATAATCAAAATACAGTAGTTGCAAGCAAATACATCATAAATGAATACCCCAATCAGGTTGTATGAGGATGTATTAGCCTCTAGGCCTGTCCCAACAGGGGAAGGAGGGAGAGAAACCTGGACTGCAGCTGTATTAGCACTCGAACATCTACATTTATGGTAGGTACAAAACTGTACTATGTTCATCGTGCATACAGCTGCAGTCATAACAGATAGGTAGAATCCCAAAGCTAAGAAAGGGGTGGTAGGCACTAGGTGGAACTCGGAGGAGCCAAAATGCCCTGCAAGACTGCAGTGGGAAAGCCTGCTCTAAATTTGGAGTATAATGGTAGGTTGTAGTGCTTGGAGAAGGTATGCACAGAACTCAAGTGGCTGCTTCCAAAACATCCTTGGTAGGAACTCCTCTGAGGAAGGCTGCAGAGGTGGCTGTGGCCCTGGTGTAATGAGTTCTAATGCCTGTAGGTACAGTTTTGCCATGAAAGGAATAGCAAAAGCGTATGCAGTGGGCTATCCATTTTGAGATTGTCTGTTTGGAAATTGGCTTTCCTTGAGCTCCTACCGCATAGGCCACAAAGAGCTGTTCTGATTTTCTGAAAGGCTTTGTTCTGTCCAAATAATAACGCAGTTGTCTGTGGATGTCCAAGGAATGTAGTAATCTCTCCCCTTTGTTTTGAGGATTAGGATAAAAAGTAGGTAAATGTATGGCCTGATTTAAAGCTACCCTGGATACCACTTTAGGCATAAAGGACGGGTTGGTTCGTAAGGAAACTCTGTCCTGATGGAAGATGATAAAAGGCTGGACAGCCATGAGAGCCTGTAGTTCTGAAACTCTATGAGCTGAGGTGATAGCCAGGACAAATATTGCAAATCTGATGAGGCAGCTGGCTCAAAGGGAGGCAAGGTCAGTTTTTCCAGAATGAAATTAAGATCCCAAGCAGGTATTGGTAGTTTCCTTGGAGATCTTAAATTCTTAGCCCCTCTGAGGAACTGTCTTAAGAGAGGGTGAGAGAATAAAGGTGGATCAGTGTTGTATTCTGCAGAAATGGCTGAGGCATGGATTTTGATGGAGGAGAAAGTCCACTGCTTAGCAGTTCAGCCAAATATTGTAGTATTTGAGATGAATTCAGTTTTCCAGGATCCTGGCCCTTTTTCTCATTCCAGACACAAAAACGTTTCCATTTTGCGGAGTAAGCTTTTCTAGTTGATGGCCTTCTGGCCTCCAAAATGACATCCTGCACCTCCTTGGAGAGTAGGGCCTGTTGTGATGCTAAGGAATCTTCCATGCGGCTAGATTGAGTGTTTTTAGCTGGCTGTGAAGAGTTTTGAAGCTGTGCTGAGTGAGAAGAGGCATTAGAGGCAGGGTCCATGGTGGGGAATGCGTCAGGCTCCTCAGGAGTGGGTACCAGTGTTGCCTTGGCCAGTCCGAAGCAATGAGAATCATCTTTGGTCTGTCTGCTCTGGTCTTCAATAGAACTTTAGGCAGCAACGGAAGAGGTGGGAAGGCATAAACTGTCATTGATGTCCAACAAAGAGAGAGCATCCACTCCAGACCTTTGGATGGAAAATCCTTGAGCAGAATTTTGTCAATTGATGATTTTTGTGGGAGGCAAAGAGATCTATGTCTGGCCTTCCCCATTCTTGGATTATTTCTGTAAAAACTTTTGGATGCAATTTCCATTCGTGTGGATCTGTCATATTCCTGCTTAGGTTGTCTGCCAGCGTGTTTTCCTTGCCTGGCAAGTACTGTGCTTGCAGTTCCATTTGTAAGTCCATGGCCATGTTCCAAAGTGACATGGCCAGTCTGCATAGGGGGTAAGAATGTGTTCCTCCCTGTTTGTTTATGTACCACATAATTGTGGTGTTGTCCGTTCTTATCAATAGTTGACCTGGTTGTAGAAGGTCCTTGAAAGCTATAATAGCATTTATTACTGCTAGCATTTCTTTTTGATTGATGTGAAGGTGCTTTTCTTTTTGGGACCATTTGCCCTGAATGCACCGATCTGTCATGTGCGCCCCCCAGGCGTAGTCCGAGGCGTCTGTTGTGATGACTTGATTTGCTTGAGGCTTGCTGAATGGAAGACCTGTGTTTGTTTGACATGCTTGAGCCCACCACAGAAATTCCTTTTGCAGACATGGAAGTAGTATTATTGTTTCCAAACTGTGGCTGTGTTGAGACCATATGTTTTTCAGGTACCATTGTAGTCTGGTGCAATTTGCTAATGTTCTGAAGTACTGAATTAGTTGCCCCTGCTTCTCTAGCGTGAGGTAGGCCATCTGGGTGTTTGTGTCCAAATTGGCACCCAGGAAAATTATCTTCCGAGAGGGTATTAGCCTTGATTTCTTTTTGTTGACTGTGTATCCCAGAGAGTTCAACAACATTATTACATAAGCCAGATGTTTCAGAAGAATGTGCTTGCTGTCCGCTTGGATCAGGCAGTCATCCAAATAGGGGTATATTTGTATCCCTTGAAGTCTGCAGTAGGCAATTACTGATGCCAGGCATTTCGTGAATACTCTGGGCGCAGTAGATAAGCCAAAGGGCAATGCAGACAATTGATAATGGGCTGAACCTGCAAGAAATCTGAGGTACCTTCTGCAATTTTGTCTGATTGGGACATGCAGGTATGCCTCCTTGAGGTCCAATGTTACCAGCCAAGACTCCTTGCCCAGCATGGGAAGAAGTTGCTGTAGAGTGAGCATCTTGAATTTTGGTACGAGTAGAAATGTGTTTAGGATGGATAGGTCCAAAATAGGTCTCCAATCTTTTCCCTTCCTTGGCACCAGAAATAGCCTGGAATAAAAACCTTGACCTTGTTCGTACGTAGGTACCTCTTGAATAGCTTTCATGTTTATGAGATCTGTAATTTGCCTTTGTGCCTCTGCCCTTTGATTGTGTGGCAGGTTTTGCATGCCTCTCATTTTTGGAAGGGTGTGAAAATGGAATTTGTAGCCTCTGTTTATAATGTCCAGGATCCATTTGTCCTTTGTGACAATATGCCAATTATTTGAAAATAATGCCAGCTTTCCTCCTAACGGGGTTGCCATTTGAGACTTGGTTGGCATGCAAAGGGGAAAGTCATTGGGTTTGCTTTCTGAAAGATTGCGAGTTATCCTCACCACCTCTTTGTGTAGGAACTTGCCATTGTCTGCCTCTAAACGATCCTTGGGCTTGTCCTCTGCCCCTCGGGCGCCTGTATCTGCCTCTTTGGGGTCTGTCCGTGGCAGGAAAGGACCAGTTTTTGGAAGGCCAATTTCTACTAAAGCGTGGGGGTTGTACCTGTAGAAATTCTTTTACAGTTTGCATTGATTTAGCCTTTTCCTCCATTTTCCTTAACACCTCCTCAGCATTAGCGCCAAATAGTACATCCTTTTGAAGAGGGGCATCTAGTAATTTAGCTTTGACATGATCAGGCAAGACTTGTTCCTTGAGCCAGGCATGCCTACGTATGACTGATCCTGTAACAGCAGCTCTACATGAGGCCTCTAGAGCATCAAAACCACATTGTAAGGTATGCTTACCCACTTGTTCTGCACTATGCATCAAATCCTGCAACTCCTTCAAGTCTGGTTGTTCAGGTTGTGACATTTTACTTTTCAATTGTGATAAAAACTGTTGGTATTTTAGCATATGAAACTGACAGTTTAAGGCCCTCATGGATAAGGTAGCAGAGGTACATACCTTTTTTCCCCACCTTTCTAAGGATCTGGAGTCTCTCTCGGAAGGTAATGGATTTTTAGCAATGGAGGCCTTAACTCCTTTGGGGCCCTGTGAGATGGTTTCTGGGTCAGCAGCATGGCTTTTGTATAGAAATTGGTGTGAGTCAGGAACCCTGTAGTACCTGTCCGGCTTAACTGGAGCTGGAGGTAGAGAGTCCGGGTTAAGGCAAGCCTCCGAGTAAACATCATCTAGGATGTCCAAGACAGGAGGTATAGCCAGAGGCCTGTGCTGAGGTAGCAAGAGAAATTCCCTGAACTTTTTCTTAGAATCTGAATAATCTTGGCCTTCCCAGTGGAAGTGTTCCCTTAAAGTATGCAAAGTTTCCCCAAATGAGTAATCCTCTGGGGGGGGGAGACAGAAGGGATGGATTCCTCCGCATCAGAGTCTTCAAAAGGGGAGTAAGAATGTTCCTGATCATCAGAGTGCTCTGAAATAATGGAGCCCTGATCAGAGGAGGGGGAATCTTCCTCCACTCTGGGCCTTTTGTCCGGTGGGGGCTGAACCTCTGATAAGAGTAATCAGGTCCTCGGCCATTTTAAGCATCTGTTTTTCTTAGGCATGGGGCCTGGAGATGGGCCCTGTGTAGCTGGTCTCTTAGAGTGCATGGTTGCTTTAGACTTTGTGAAAGCCTTGATGGAGAAAGAAGAGGAAAGTCTGAAGACACCTTGAGTGGAGGTGGACCTGTCCACATTCTGAGTTTCAATGCCAAGAGTGGCTTCGGTATCTGTAGTCGGGGTGTGGGCCGAGGAGCCTGCGACCTCGGGCACAGGAGACACAAAGAAGTGTCGTCGGTAGTCAGGAGATGCGTAGGCGCCTCGCTGAGAACCGGACCACGTGTAGTCGGCTTTGGCGTGGTGTCAGTAGAGGCCGCGGACCTCGTGTGTTGGTCCTTGTCTTTGCGTTTTTTAGACAAAACCGGAGTCTGAGTATCCGACGACATAGTATAATTAAATGCTTTCCCAAAATAATGCTGGGCGAACTCCGCCCGACGCCTAATAGTGCGTTTGTTGAATGTAGCACAAAAGCGACAGACCGAAACGTCGTGGTCTGGGCCTAAACAAGGTATAGAGGGAATGGAAATACTTGTGCGGTATTTGCTTCCCACAAGAAATACAATTATTAACTTTGTCTGACATCGGTCAGAGGCAAGAAAAGTTTCCCCAAGGGGTACTTCGCTTTTAAGAAGACTTCGGTTTCCAAATTTTCGTAATCTCAGGAGCTGGCCGACCGGCACTTGCGAACTGCTTCTGCTTCGGGCACCGCGCGGCAAGAAAGACTGAAGAAAATGGCGTCGGCTGGTTCCTTTATACCCCTGTCACACTGACGTCAGGGAAGAAGCGACGACAACCGACGCCAGACCTAGACTTTGGAATTCGCCCAACCGAGGACCCGCCTGATGGCAGGAGAACCCATCTGTTATGACTGCATCTGTATGCACGATGAACATCACAGCATCACTGGGGCCAGATGGTGTCCAAGACTGCATCTTGCACGAACTACAGAACAAACTAATCCCCCACCTAAACACACTGTTCAACCTCAGCCTCTTCACAGGCTACGTGCCCACAGAATGGCACACAGCAACGGTTATTCTACTCCACAAAGGAGGGGCCACAACTGACCCTGGTAACCATCTCCCCATAAGCCTGACTAGCCTGGTCTGCAAAGCTATGGAGCGCATCATCATGGAACTCATTAAAGACATTGGGAACCTCCAAACACTTGACCCAACCCAGTTCGGCTTTAAGGGCAGATCATACCTACTAAATCTGGTTGACTTCGAGACAGTCACCAAGGCCATAGAAGAGGGAAAGGTGCTTCACACAGCCTACCTTGATCTCGCCAAGGCATTCAACACCATTCCTCATTCTGGTATTATAGAATAACTCACCAGCCTGAACATAAACCCCTACGTCACAAGATTGGTTGCCAACTGGCTTACAGACAGAACTCACACAGTAAGAATAGCAGGCTCCAGGTCTGACTAAACGTGTCACAAGTGGTGTCCCGCAAGGCTCTGTTCTGGGACCCCTACTGTTGGCATATATTTCTCAGAAGTACAGGCAAACACAGGAAGACGATGGCTAACCAAGTTCGCCGATGACTGCAAACTGGGAGCCATAACTGACTCGCCAGCTGACATGGACATCCTTCAAAAAGGCCTTACTGAGACAGACATCTGGTGTCAGTCATGGCCTCAAGTTAAATGCCAAAAAATGCAGTCATCCCATTTGGGAAAAACAAAACACTGACGAATTACCACATAGGCGGCAGCCCCCTTAATACAGAAGAGGTAATAAGAGATCTGGGGACCCAGGTAGATAGTAATCTCTCCTTTGACAATCATAACACCAACACAATCCTACTGCAAGCAACCATACTGACACTCCCAGTTGCAAACATTCTTATACATTACTCATAATCTACCCAATCATTTTCAGTCAAACATTACATAGCTCATTTAAGTCCTACCTTCTTTTAAACCTCATTCCTACCTTGTATGTATTGTTCCTACAATTCACATTTTTTACATAGTTTGCACCTCCTTTTTCTAAAGATCTCAATGCCAGTTTTTATCTCTGTTACTATATTCACCATTTCTAATATAGGTGGTTTAGATTTTGATATCCATTTTCTAATTTTTTTTTGGCAGCCACCATAATTAGACACGGCAAGGCCTTACCATGTGTAGGCAATTCCAATTCCGTATCACCGCTCAGAAAAATCATCTCCCTCATCATACCAATCCACCCACCCAGCATCTCTGAGTGCATCTCGCAGGGAATCTTTAAAGACTGCCAACCCACCCCACTCCCAGAAAATATGTTCAAGTACCTCTTTTTTCCCCATCACACCTCCATTTGCAGTCTGAGGAAAAATTCTCTGGAGTCTACTTGGGGTACAAAAATATTTGCCAAGCAAAAATCCTAAATCTTCTAGATTTTGTTGCATATTTGGGAGAGGTACATATATCCTCCCCATTGTTTCCTTGTGAATTGCTTATTGAATCTCCCTTCGCAATCCTTTCTAATCTCCGCCGATTGATTCTTATATTCATCATGCAATACTTTTTTAAATGGCAGATTCTGTTCTAGATTCTACTAAAAACTCTAACCGTGTTGGTCTTTCATTTGGGACCCCCCCCCCCATTTCTCTCTCTACCTATACTCTGATATCAGTCCTCTAACAGGGAAGGCAATCTCTAACCTGCAGTCCAAATAAATTCTTGGCCTCTTTCCATTCTATTATCTTTCTCTAGTTATTTGCTCCCATTACCTTGGTTCCTTTGCCAGTTTTCTCCAATAAATTTCAGCTCCCTCTTGTCTATATCCCAAATTGCAGTCATCTCCACTGGCAGAATCTCCTTTCTCCATTCTCATGTTAGCTTAGTTCTTAGAATGTTTCTGCTACTTTACGGATATAATAGTCTGTACAACTATTATTCTCCTTAAAGGCCTGAATCCCAAATCCCAGTTTCTCCTTGTTTCTTGAGCCCCCCCCCGCCCGTTTTATTATCGTCCCTTTCCACTTTGAAATATAGTTACCTGCTTGTGCTATGTATAGGAGCCTTAACTGTGTAGCTCTGAAATACTCCTTCAGATTGGGTAATTCTTCCAGTAGAACAGGGCATATTGGAATCAGCTTATCCCACTTCCCTGATAAAGTCCTGCAGCTCTATTTGCTATCCACATCATCTCCTCTGGTTGATAAAAAATATGCCTGACCTGTGTACAAGACTAAACCGACTAAAAATGTTTTGACTGCTTGTATCTTACTATCCATACAACAAAGCTTCCATTTTCTCAGTTTGTATTATCTTTTTAGTCTCTTCCCACAAATCCTTAGCTGCCACACCAGAATCGTTTTTAATCCATACCCTTAAATATTTCATTTTATGATGTCCCTATAAATATGGATATTGCTGAACCAATTTGTGTGGGTAGATAATTTACTACTATTGCCTTTGTTTTAGCTTCATTAATTTTGTATCCTAAAAAGATGGGAAAGTGTCTCAATGCTCCACAAAGTACAGTTGTGCACACTTACCATAAATGTAGATGTTAGAGTGTATTCACTGTTGCAGTCATCACATTTGGGGTATCTGCTTGCAGTAGCCCTCAGTTGGCCTGATTATCAAAGTCTTGGGTCCTGCATCAGTTGCGGTCTCTTCTCATCTTCCGAGACGTCAGGTAGCCAGGGGTATAAACCATGCAGCCGATGCCATTACAATCAGTTTTTCATATATAAAAATAAAATCAGAGAGGACCCCCCATCCACTTTAATTTTCTCCTCCAATCCCTCATATATCCTCCTTATCAAACCTTATATATTTTTCAGGAAATGCAAATGCTTTCATTGCCCTGTTCATAAAGTCCCAGATTACTCTGTCAAATGATTTCTCCGCATTAAGACCCAATGACAACAATGGTATCGTCTTACATTCTGCTTCCCTCTGGATCATCAGGGTTATGTTAATGTCAAATGTTTACCTCCCCTTCACAAAACCACAGTGATCCATAGTTATCAATTTTGGCATTACTTTAGTCATTCTTTTAGCCATTATAGACATGAACACTTTATAATCATTTTAGTATTGAAATGGGCCTGTATGCAGCTGAACCTAATGGAGCTTTACTCTTTAGGTATTACAGCTTCCACTGCTTTCTTCCAAGATGTTGGTACTTCTCTTAAAATACTGTTAAACAAAATATCTTTCAGATCAGTCTTCTCTCTCCTAGCTTCTAAACTTCCACAGGAATACCACCTATTCCTGGAGATTTTCATGCAGACTGGTCATAACATCACAATGTTTATCTCATCTCTTCCTATCCAAACAGTTAGTAGCTGAGCCTCATCTACCTCTAAACCTTGGCATATTTCTTTCATAAACATTTCCATTTTTATACTTTCTTTTTATTTATTTATTTTTATTTAACATTTGTTGACTGGGAAAGTCCAACTAGGTTCCACAGATCCTGTTTTCAGCAGAGGCCCGGGGAGAAATGCTCCAGAAGCATGTCTTTAGAATGTGGGAGGAAACCCACGCGAACGCAGGGAGAACATGCAAATTCCACACAGAAGGCACCCCAGCCGAGAATCAAACTGGAGAACCTCTTGCTGTGAGGAGACAGCATTAACCGCTGCACCACTGCGCCACCCATTCTTGATTTCCATATTTCTCTGCTTTATAGTGTCTTTCACAGAATTTCCAAAATATTTCTAATACCTATACAGGATGTCTTATCTTCCCTGTTGTAGGCTCCCTAAGCTTGGCGATAGCTTTCGACTTTGTTGCCTAAGTTGTGCTAAAGGTTTTTTTGCTCTACTGTTATAAAAAAATAGCAATCTTTCTAAACTTGTGCACATTATCAACGTGATCCCTCATTTCTGCTTCGTATTCTGCAGTCGATCCTCTTGTTCTTCGAGATTTCCCCTATTCTGCAATACTTTAACATCTGTCAATCTAATTCTTACTTAACCTTAGCTCCCTTTCTTTTCTTTCCACCCTATTTTTAAACTCCACCTTAATTTTATTCCACTCCCTAGCTATATTTTCAGAAGAAATGTCCATCCTCTCTAATAGCTCCTGAATAAACTCCAGCACCCAATCCTTAAATCCCTCTCTTTTCAACAGATAGGTGGGAAAGTGCTAGTGTCATTTTTATTTCATTATCCTGTGTTTTATTTTAATTATTGCTGCATGATATGAAACAGTGATTGAGCCCATATCAAGCAATACCTTCAATTAAATGCACATGTTCCAGTGAAATGTAAATTCTGTCTACCCTAGCCCAGTTTTTATATCTTGGGGAATATGTAAATTCACTCCTAACACCTATTAGTGAATTCACATCTTCCATGCCAAATACTTTCATAAATTTCTTCAAAAATCTACCCTCCCTTGTTATACTTTCCCTTCTGCCGCCAACAGATCTTGACTGTTGCAAATCACATTCCAGTCTCCACCTACAAGTACTATTCCTTCCTGAAAACTGGTTTCTCCCACAATTTTCTTGAGCTCCATTACAGCAATTTTAGATGAAATATAAATACATGCCAGTGTAATCCTACTCCCCTGCCAGTAGCGCCTTAGCACTACAAATCTGCCATTATCTTTTTGTATCATCTTCTACCACTATTGGAGCTCCTCTTGCAATTAAAACAAGTACTCTTTTCCTTTGTCCCAGGTATGCTGCTAAATAAGCATTCTGAAAACCTTTATCAAATTCACATGTTCAGTTCTTTCCAAGTGTGTCTTCTGTAACACAGCTATTTGCACACTACATTTTTATCACTACAGTTCTACTCTCTTTTTTGTATTTATCTGTGAGACTTGTCATTTAAAGACATTAAAGAAAGCATCATTGCATTAAATTATTCCCACCTTTCACGTAGAACACTTTTTTAAATGTCCAGTTCCAGCTTTTGTGTTACATGCATACACAGATATGTCAGGTGAACTTTTATACAGTCGTTTCTTGTCATATCCATTTGGGCCCATGTCACATCTTACAAAACTTTGTTTTATTGAAAGCCCTCAAAAACACCCCCCAAAACCCCGCTGAATCCTATTAACTTAACACACAAAACTATGTACATTTTCAAATACTGAAGTGTTACTCTAATAATGACAAAAGTCTCAAACTGACAGCCACATTCACAGACTTGAGTTAACTCAAAAGAAAGGTTAAACATGCTAAGATGCATAGTACTAAATGCTGTTTTTTGTCTTTTTTACAGTTCTCCCGCTGGAAAACCCCTGAATGCTTTCTGAAAACATTACGTCCTAGCCAATTTCTCTTCAGTTTTTTTCCTTTTCCTTCAGCCAATCGCTCTCCACCAGTATGTAGACAGTTTCTCTATCAGATTGTCTCCATGGAGACATGAGAACCATGCAGCCCAGTTTCTCTTTCAGATTGTTTCCATGGAAACATGAAGACCAGCTGCAGAACTGCTACTGAGCATACTTTTTTTTTGCTATAAAAAGCCTCATAATATTCAATATTCTTTTTCATTTACTTGCTTACTCTGAAAACGTTACTAAATCAATCTAAGTACTTAATCCACTCATTTCCCCATGCAAGAATGAGAAATAGCACATTTCTTTCTTTTGTCATGTTCTTCTAATCAGGGTTTGTTTTCATTTCATTGCCTATATTTCATAAAACTGAACAAGGAGACAGAAGGGAGAAAAAGTAAAAACAGAAGCACTTTACAATCCATTACACAAAAAAAAAAAACTGAAAACATTTTACTTTATAGCATGCAAAGAAAACCATAAACCACAAAAATACTAGTAAGAAAAAAAATCTTTACTTTGTTAACTTTCTTTCTCCTCTTCCCCTAACCAAAACATTTTTTTTGAAAATTGATGAAGTAGGGCATATGCCTGAGAGTTCCCTACAATCCAATTCTGAAAATATCCAACATTTCCAGATTTTCTTGTTCAGTTATACTTCACACAATAATTCTAGTCTGCTCTCATGCTCCTTTTCCTTCACTCCAACACTTTTCGTTGAAACACTGGAAAATGTTTGATTGGTAGTCTCTCTGTGGTCTTTATTAGCACAAGCAAAATCTCTCTTGGTTTTATAGTTCACTTTTTGTTGGACAAACTTGCATTTCCTCCTTGGCATGTACTTAATCAGAAAAGGATTTTGTCCCTCCACGGAAGAATACTCTGAAGACAGCTGGGTACAGCAGTTTGAATCTCACACCTGCGTCTTGACATTCCCTGAATAGTGTGTGTGTGTATCTTTTGGCTTTTCCCGGTTAGGGGTCGCCACAGCGGAACTCCGGTCCGCTAATGATTGGCAATAGAGTTTTACGTGCTGGCTTGCCGGGCCTAACGCACAACCTTCAACGAAGGAACGCCTATTCACGCATGTCGTTACACAGTAGACGCTCTGAGAATCGAACGGGCAACATCTAACTGAGGCAACAACGCTAATTTGCTTCTCTTCTGCCTGGTGTACAATGAGTAATCTTTCTCCACAACCACTCTGCTGTATCCCACTTTTAGTATTTTGCCCTTCTGCCACAGTTTTATGAAAATCAACTCATTCTGCTGGTAGGATTGCATTGTTACTATTAAAAGTCTAAGTTGCTTTCTTATAGCCAGGTTTGGAGCATACACATTATATGCCCTTTCAACTAACCCCTCCTACTGTGGAATACCAGTCCAGTTGCTTACTTGTGCTTTCATAAAATTAATGCAGTTTGTTCCTTCCAGCTTCTCTGGTATAGCTGCAAATCTCAGTTTTTCCCCAAGTGCAATGTCCTTTTTTGAAACATCTCCTCCTCAACAGTTCCACATTCAGCCAGCCTCCTCTTCACTTCAACTTCTGATCCTTGCAGCCTTACCACCTCATCTGAATATCCATTTAAAGCTTCCTCCATCTCGTACAGTCCCTCGTTGCCTGGGTTGATGTACTCCATCAGTGCCTCATCCACTTCAACCAGGTGTGTGTGCAGTTGTCTTGCATCTTCCTGCAGGTTACTAGAATTCATGTCTGGAGGTTGCATTGCTTTTTGTTGAGCAGCTGCAGAACTTTCCCCAGTCAGTGATTCTTCCTCACACTCTGTAGCAGACTTTTTTCCAGCTCCTCTAATTTTTTTTCCTGGTAACCAGGCAGTACACTTACTAGCCAGTTAATGAAATTTACCCATAAACACAAGTCTACTGACCTTCTCTGCCGAGTTTCTTTTTTCATAGTGAGAGAAGTAGAATTACACGGTTACTCAATGTGCAGCCATCTTGGAAGCCTGAAAGAGAGAGATGGTGAACTCTACAGCATGCAATAGACAACTGGGAGAAGTTGCCTGAATCAAGAGGTGATCTAAATAAAGAAAAAAATGTGAATGCCTTGAAACCTGCAAAAGGCAATCAAAGGAGCTAGGCATTTTGCGATTACACTTAAGGCAGTAGAGAGGACGAAGGGCAAAACTGAAATGAGACAGAGAAATGTAAACACTTCCGGAAGAGAGGGTGAATACGAATGTGAAGGTAAGCATCCTTCAGATCTGAGGACACCAGAAAAGCCTGGGCAGCAACAGAGGAAATGGGGTTTGAAGAGAAAACATCCAAAAAGAAGGAACCTAAGAATGGTGTTGAGCAATGACAGATCCAAAATAGGCCTCCAACAACCCTTATTTCAAGGAATTAAGGACATTCCGGAGTAAAGTTTTTTCTACTTGGGAAGGAGTGACACGAATAGTTCCCTGGTCCACCAGGGACCCAAGAATATCTGAGAAATGTGGAAGCTGCTCTTGAGGAGGCCAAGGAATTCCTGAAAAAGGAGTGAGATACTTCTACCACATGAAATAACCCTGAGAGCTAATGGACAGAACCCAAGAATCTGAGATGAGTTGCCAGCTTGGGAGGCAAATGGAGAGCCGAAGGGACAATGGAACCTAGCTGAGGGTTGGGGGGGGGGGTCAAGATATCAAAGAGAAGAAGTTTTTTTTTCGGATAAAAAAGGCTTCTAAGTCATAGCAGCCTGAGAACACTTAGGAGCTTGTCTATCACCCCGTTCCAGCTTTTACTGGCCTGATGAAATTGCCTGCAAACAAAAGCAGACAGAGTTCCTCTTGAATTCAGGGATAGGGGACAAAAAATAAGTTTAAGGTCCTGCAAAGCTTTGCCTTTTTTCTTAAACAGACAAACTTAGCAGCAGCAATCCCAAAGAGATATCAATATCCAAAGGAGCATCCAGCAACTTGGCCTTAATGTCTTCTGGTAATGACTGCAGGCAAAGCCAAGAGAAATGCCCTCATAATAGATGCAAAGGCAGTGGGCTCTGGAAAAAGCATCAGCAGCATCATAGCTGCACTTGATAGAGTGGCGAAACACCGGAGTAGTAAAACCGAAAAAAAGAGCAGAGGACTTTGCTTCACAATCAGGGAGGTCAGAAACAACCTGACAGGCCTGTGCAATCAAGGCCAAAGCATATCTGGTCACGTGGGCCCTGTAATTGATTGCCCTAAAGGCAAAAGTGGAAGTATAGACCTTCTTTCCAATTCTCTCCATGGCTCTACTATCCTTATCCAAAAGGATAAGTTTGGTAGAACACAAATACTTAGAGAGCTTGTCAGGGAAGACTTCAGCAGGACACAAACAGGAACGGACAATCCTCGGGAACCTTATAGAATGTGTTAGGTTTCTTTGGAGCAGGGGGCTGAGAATCAGAAGTCTTAGAGGCAGCTATAAAAGTGTCAAGCAATGCAGCACGCACAGGGAGTAGTGCAGAAGTTTAGCAGTGTCCACCTGAAGTAACTCAATGCCTCTTCTGGATATCAGACACCTGAGAAGAATCCCACGTAAAGTATTCCATCATTCTGGCTACTGTGTCCCCAAAAGATAACTCAAAGGGAGACTCTGGGCTAGCTAATGGACTCCTCTTCATCAGAGCCAAAAGCCAAAGGAGAAGGCATCTGGAAATAATAAAACGACCCTTCATCAGACTATCTTCATCCAGTGAATTGGATAACCTAGGCCTTTTAGAAGAAGCTGAAGGCCAGAGGGAATGAGGTAGGCAAAGAAACCCCTTGGGGAGGTTTCAGAGACATCAAGGCATTTAAAACCGGCCCTGAGTAAACACCTGCCATTCCTTTTGGGAGCCCTTGGGAAGTACAGAAGAATGTTTAGTCTTTTGTCTTTTCATAGTAGGGATGTCAGCTCTAAAACACCAGAGGTTCTGAACCCTGGACAGGACTCTAGTACCTGGAAAACCTTCCCTGACCAGAATCTGCAGAATCCCTCTAGGGCTCTGACAGGATCAACTGCAGTTCCCCCTCAAAGTCTGGAGCAGACTCCTGCAAAGCCTCAGAGAAAGTGCAAAGAGAAGGATCCATGTTGGCTTTTAACAGGGTTGTGGGAGAGGAATCCGAAGTAGACACCAGATGTCCAGTGGTGGTTGGACAGCTAAAGAATCCAAAGATTTCTTGGCCGCCTTCTTGCTTAACAAGAGTACCTCAGAGTTAATCGATTCTGCCATGCCACCCTGGGCTAGCAGTTTAAGCCTGTGGTTATCTATACAGAAGGCCCAAAAAGACAACTGGCTTCTAAGAGTCAAGTGCAAAAGCCTTACAAATACTACAGGAAGTATGGTCGTGGGAAGCACCCAAACAAGACACACACAGTCTGCGATGATCCTTATAGGGAGTTTGCCTCCCACACTAACATTTTCCCTTCTTGGATAACTCCAGGTACCAAAGAAAAACAAGATAAACAGTAAAAAGAAAAAAAACCAACATGGCACTTATCTGATGCCTACGTATTCAGCACAGCAAACAGCGTTCAGACTGATGGCAAAAGTTCTGGGAAACTGTACTTCACCTTTATGCTCTACACCCTGTGCAGGGAGCATACGTGTCATGTACAGTGTATACAAGAGCTAAAGGCTTTGGTATACTGGCTGGATGATGGGCTATCCATGCCAAGAGATCCCAAGTCTTGGCATAACGTCTTAGTATGTTTCACAGAAGCCACCAGTTTTGGAGCCTTTGGTGGAGGAAGGAATCTACATGCTCCATCCTGTAGGGGATCCACTTTTACCAACATGGATTCTTACATAACAACCAAACAGCCCTGTCAATAATGTAGTTTTGATCTGGAAGGATGTACCCATATAGCTAAGACTGATAGTGTGGTGGATTTCATAGGAGCAATCAGAGACTTATATAAAAGCAGGCATCAGGTTCAGAAGCTGCAAAGGCACATTTGTGGATGCAATGCCCCCAGACCTAGAGAGACTGGGAGACAGCTGGTTCCCAGTACCTCTTTTTCCTTTCTTCTTCTGCATGCCTTCTACCTCTCAATGAAGTTTTTCTTTTTATGCGAGATGTCTTTGGGTCCCTGCTGTCAGGCAGGTTCTGTAAATCTGGCATACATCCTAACTATAGCCATAAGTCTCTTACTTTGGTGCACCTGCAGCAAGAAGCCTTGTTCAACTGTCGCACAAATGAACATTTAGCAGACGTCTAAAATTCAGAATACCATGATCAGATTCAAGAAAATACAAGCAATGGTCATGTTAGTCCCTACAGGAAACCTTCCTCCAACAAACAAGTTTTTTTTCAGTGGTAAGGACATACCATACCAGTAAGGCCCTGATACATCAGACAACCACCAAGAGTATATTAAGGTATTGGTACAGCAGACATCCGTCAAGAGTATATTTAAGCAAGGACTTGCCATTATCATCAAGGAACAAGAAAACGCAACTGAGTTATTTATCTGCACCAGCTAATGTGTCCTTAGACCTAGGCTAATGCCAGACTGACTAACACTTTTCTCAATACAATGTGCACATACATATGCCCATGGCAAGAAAAATCTACAGATGACACAGGACATCACCTTTATATCAAGATGTGCCAATGCCATACTGTAGGTGCCATCAGCGGTGTGTGTGTGAGAGAGAGAGATGCATGGGAGGGTACAAGATGCTGAGCTCTAAGATATTAGACTCAGCCTGCGGCAGAGTTCCCATTTCTAAAGAATGCAACAGTGAAACACAAACATTATTAAAGTATACAATACAAGTTTTGCAATAATGCACAAGATTTATCATTACCTTCACAAGTGCAAGAACCATGCTAGTCCGTGCAAGGAAGACAGGGACTACCATAAAAATATATGTATGGGACACAGAATACAGATGGTATGAAGTTAAAAAAAAAAAAAAAGAGCCATGCAAATACAAAAGTTGAATTAACTTTATAGGTCATCTGTGGTACCTCGACATTTCGCCTTCAAGGAAAAATTACAATCACATTCCCACTTCTTATATACAGCAATGCCCTCTACTGACTGGTTACAAACATTACAAAAGCACATTTCTTTACCAATATACATATTACAAATCTATCATCCCCGTACACTTTCTCCAAGAGGTCTTAACCTAGAGGTTAATTTGAATGTATAACCAGCTGACTTGTATTGCACCTAGTAATAAAGGTAGCGTTGTCACCTCACAGTAAGATGCTGTCCGGTTCTGCGTGGAGACATGCGCGAATGGGCGTACCTTCATTGAAGGTTGTGCGTCAGGCCTGGCAAGCCGGTACATAAAAATCAACTGCCAATCATTAGCGGACCGGAGTTCCGCTGTGGCGACCCCTGACTGGGAAAAGCCGAAAGACGCAAAAATAAAGCTGCTACATTTGAGTGTACAATTAGTTAAGTTCTATTATATTTAGGGATATAACTAAGATTTAATTGCATCAGCTAGAAAATGACAGCTTTTGAATGTTTTAATATGTAAATGCTATAAAGTGGGGATGGTGACTTTGTAATATGTATATTGGTAAAGAAATGTGCTTTTGTAATTTGTAACCAATCAGTAGGGGGCACTGCTGTATATAAGAAGTTGGAATGTGACTAATTTAAATCGAAAAAAACAAAAAAAACAGTGAAAACACGTACTGAACTAAATAAAAATAAAAAGTCTATTGAAAAATACACAAATAACCACTTTAATGAAATAAAATTCTTCCAGTAAGCGCTTTTGTTTGAAACATTGACACGAGACTTCTTCAGACTGAAAGTACTCAATTAAAAATCACTATTTAAGACTTGTAAAAAGATCACGACACAAAGTTTAATGCTTTAAACCCTTTTCGCTTTAAATACATAATAAAATCTTCACTGTTATTTAAGCCAGGGGGTTAAGCAGACATTTATCCTCACTTACTATGTATATTCCAACTACCCCAATTATTCCTCAGCATTTTCCAACTACCCCAATTCTTCCTCAGCATTAAACAATTCAGCATTGTTAACATCTAACACCAAAAACTTAAAATCAACTTTACATGCTCCATTACTGTAATGTTTACTTAAAGCATTTCTATCGTCATTGAAAGAAACAGCATGTGTTCATAAATCCTTTTATGCAACTCACTGGACATTCTACCTATATAAAACACCAAACAAGAAACACAAAAAGCAAGGTAAACTACAAATTTGGACCTACAACAGTAAATACTACTTATACTAACTTTACAATTATTTATAACAATATCTGAACCCTCAGTGTGTAAAAAGTTATACATATTGCAGTTAAAACATTATCGTGCCTCCTTTTTCACTTTGAATCTTGGGTATATTTAGTTTGGCCTGAAAATAATTTTTAAAACTTTTTGCCCTTCTTTGTGTATATGTAGGATGTTCACCAATAACATTTAAAATTTCAATATTTCCAGCAAAAATCTTCAAATTATTTTTTATAGCACCTGAATCAACACTATTAACAATGGGCATCCTGACTTCCTTAGCTTGATAGTTTCTTGCTAAATTGTTTTTAACTTCCTGACTTGTTTCCTTTCTTTAAGAGCTAATTTGACTAAGAATAACACCAAGTCTCTTGGATATTTCCTGCTCACCAATTTATCACGAGAGACACCTTCATTTAAAAAATCTTTGTCTCATAGTCAAATTACTAATCCTAGAAAGTTGCCCCTTGGGATGCATACTATTAGTGTAGATAAGCATTATTTTGCACTTCTTTCTTGCAGTTCTTAGTAACTAGCTTTATGCTGTCCTTAAAAACACCAACGTCCAAAAAATGTATACAAATATCACTAAACTGACAAGAAAATTTTAAATACGAAGATACCCTATTAACATACATTAAGAACTAATTCAAGGATTGCTCACTGCCTTCCACACTAACATCATAAATAAATCTTCATTTTTATCATGCCCCATAAATATGGATATTGTTGGACAAATGTGTGTGGGTACATAATTTACCACTATTGCTTTTGTTTTACCTTCATTAATTTTGTATCCAGAGAAGATCTGAAACGGTCTTAAAATGTTCCACAACACTAATGTCCCTTTCTGGTTTTGTCATGTATAAAATAATATCCTCTGCAAATAGAGGCAGCTTTTCCTGACTACCATACCAAATATATCCTTGAATTTCTGAGTCCCTAATTTTCTTTGCCAATGGTTCTAAATATAATGCAAACAAAGGGGAAAATGGACAACCCTCCCTGGTTTCCTCTACTCAAGCAGAAATTATCTGACAGGACCCCACCCACTTAAATTTGCACCTCAGATCCCTCATATATTCTTCTAATCAATCTTTAATTGTAGTAGGGAAAACAAATGCTTCCATTGTCCTGCTCATGAAGTCCCAGTCTACTCTAGCAAATGCGTTCTCTGCATCAAGACCCATCAATAAAACTGGTACTTTCTTACATTCTGCTTCCCTCTGGATCATCAATGTTTTGGTAATATTGTCAAATGTTAGCCACCTCTCCACAAAACCATACTGACCCATGTCCATTAGTTTTGGTATCACTTTTGCCATTCTTTTAGACACTGTAGACATGAACACTTTATAATTGTGGTTTAGTATTGAAATAGGCCTGTATGAAGCTGGATCTGATAGATCTTTACCCTCTATGTATTACCATTACCACTGCCTTCTTCCAGGATGCTAGTACTTCATCTACGCTTAAAATACTGTTAAACCTTTCCCTCCTAACTTCCAAATGTCTACAGAATCTATGCCTAGGGATTTTCCAGTAGATTGGTTATAGATGGTCATTGTTATCTCATCCCTTTCTATCCTGTTAGCAATTGAGCCTCATCTACCTCTAATTTTGGCATATTTAATTCTTCCAAAAACATTTCCATTTGTACTTTTTCTTGATTTATACATTTCTGCTTTATACAAATTTCCATAAAACTTCCAAAATATTTCTAATATCTCTACATTGTCTCTTATCTTCTTTGTTATAGGCTCCCTAAGCTTAGTGACTGCTCTTTTCCACTTTGTTGCCTGAGTTGTGCTAAACATTTTTGTGCTCTAGAATCATTATCAAATAACAGTTGCTTAAGAACAATCTTTCTAAACCTGTGCTTATTATCGAGGTAATCCCTTATTTTCTGTTTAGCATTCTAAGTTGCTCTTTCTTTCCTCTATTTTGCAATACTTCATTTGTCAATCCCTCTAAATAATTCTTGTTACTGTTTAACCATAACCCCCTTTATTTTCAACCTAGTTTTAATCTCAACTTTAATTTTATCCCACTCCTCAGCTATGTTTTCAGAAGATAATCCTATCTTCTCTAGTAGCTCCTGAATTCATTCGACAACCCATTTCTTAAATTTCTCTGTTTTCAACCAATATATGGGAAAGCGTCAGTGTTTCAATTTCATTTCATTGCGTTTTTATTTTAATTATTGGTGCATGATCTGAAATAGTTAGTGTGCGTTTCAAGGTCTTCAATTAAATGCACATGTTCCTGTGAGACATAAAATCTGTTAAGTCCAGCCCAGTTTTTGCATCTTGGTGAAATTCACTCCAAACTCCTAGTACTGAATTCACATCTTCCATGCGAAACATTTTTATAAATTTCTTCAAACACTTACCGTCATTTGTTATATTTTCCCTTCTAGGCCCCTAGACAGATCTTCACTGTTGCAAACCAAATTTCAGTCTCCACCTACAAGTAATATTCCTTGCTGAAATATGATTATTTCTCCCAGAATTTTCTTAAGTTCCATTACAACAGCAGTTTTAGGGGGATGTAAATGCATACCAGTGTAATCTTCCTCCCTAGCCAGTATAGCCCCTTAGTACTATGCATCTTCCATTACCTTTTTTTCCTCTCACTATTGGAGCTCCTCTTGCAATTAAATACAAGTTGCACCTCTTTTCCTTTGCTCCAGATATTCTGCAGAGTAACCATCCTGAAAACCTTTATCTGTTCAGTTCTTACTGTGTGCGTCTCCTGTAGCATAGTCGTTTGCACTCTACATTTTTAATATAGTTGACTACTCTGTTATATCTGCAAGACCATTTAGACTGAAAGACATTTTAGAAAGCATTTTCTTATACAGTTATTTCCACCTTTTATATACAACTGCTCTTTTGCTAAATGTCAAGTTCTAACTTTATGTTACATGTATATACTGTTCGGCAGATTGGTCTTTTATGCAGTTGTTTCATGTCATATCCATTTGCACTCATGTCATATCTTGTACAACTTTTTTTGAAAGCCCTCAAAACAAAATAACCAACCCCCCCAAAAAGCCCTCCTAAAACCTATGAATTTAACACCCAAAACTATGTACATCTTCAAATACTGAAGTTTTTGCTTCCTAAGAACTTAAGTTCTAAGATGATAGCTACACAGACAGGCTAAAGTTAACCAAAAAGAAAGGTCAATCATGCGAAGATGTATGGTACAGCCTGTGCTATTAGTAAGTGCTATTTGATTTTGTATTTCTTTAGAACTCTCCCAGCTGAGAAAACACTTGGTTTCAGTAAACACTTTCTCCAAGTAATTTCTCTATCAAATTGTCTTCTATGCAAACCAGACAAAAAAAACTGTTAAGGGTACCTTGTTTAGTCTATCAGAAAAAAGCCTTACAATATTCTTTTTCGTTTACATGCTTTGTAATAAACTTGTTACTGGATAATGCCTAGGGCTTTTACCCAGTCATTTCCCTATGCAAGCATGGGAAAAAGCAAACCGATTTTTCTTTTGTCTCACTTAACCAGACCCTTTTGCCCTGCCCACATCTCCTCCTCTCCACATTTTTTAATTGAAGTGCCCACATTTCTCAAAACTGAACAAAGAGAAGGGTGAATAAGAAAAAAAAAAACAAAGCACCTGTTTATATTAGTATCCCCAATGCATTAAAAAAAACCTGAACTTTACTTCGTCTAACTGGTTTTGTATCATCTTAAAAGCTGTCACACCTGGGAAAACTCCCGATTGTTTTCAGGGAACATTATGTCCTAATCAATTTCTCTGTTCTTTTTTCTTCTTTTCCCTCAGCTAATCCCCTTCCACCAGACTGTCTCCAGTTTATCGGATTGTCTCCATGGAGGCATGAAAACCAGCTAAGTGCTAGAAAAAAAGCTTTATAATATTCAATATTCTTTTTCATTTATTTGCTCTCGGTCTTGAAACAAAAGTAGTTAATCAGTAATTTAAGAATGAAAAAAGCACATTCATTTTATTGCCTACGTTTCTCAAAACTGCACAAGAGGGGAGAACCCCCCCCCCCCGTTTACAATCCCCATTACACCCAAAAATAGCATGCAAAGAAAATCATGCAAAACAAATACAATTTGTTTGTGTCTTTCGGCTTTATCCAGTTAGGGGTCGCCACAGCGGAACTCCGGTCTGCTAATGATTGGCAACACAGATGCAATACTATTAAGAAAAGAAAGTGTTTATGTTACTTACCAGTTAAGAGTTCTCCCCTCATCCCCTCCCCAAAGCATTGTTCTGAACATTAATGGCATGAAGTAGGGCATATACTTTAGAGTTCACCACTCAAATAAATTCTTAAGTCCAATCGTTCCAGATGTCTTGCGCTGTCATTTCACAAATATAAATTACTACACTGTAATCCCACATTAAGTTATTGATTTTTATTACTGTTCTCCATCACCCAAATTCTGTCTCTGCTTCATTTCCAACGTACTCTCGATTCTTCGTCAGCTTTCCTGCTCCCTTCCTTTTCTGCAACATTTTCCATTTAAACACTGGAAAATACTAAAAAGGTTTTCACAGGTGCAGTCTCTCTATGGCCTTTATTACAACAGGAACAAGAAGCAGAATCTCCTCCTGTTTCACAGCTCAGTTTTTGTTGGACAAACTTCTGCATGTCCTCCTTAGCATGCACTTAATCAAAAAATGATTTTGTCCCTCCAGGGAAGAATACCTTGAAGACAGCTGGATACAGCAGTTTGAATCTCACACCTGCGTCCTGACATTCTCTGAATAGAGGAATGAATTTACTTTTCTTTCACCTGGCGTACTGAGTAATTCCCCACAAACACTCTGCTGTCTCCTACTTTTAGTATTTTGTCCTGCCACCGTTGACAAAAATCAACTCTTTCTGCTGGCAGGATTGCATCCTATTGGAGGTCTAAGGTTGCTTTCTTAAAACTAGATTTGGAGCATATACATGATGTGCCCATTCAGCTAATATGTCCCGCTGTGGAATACCAGTCCAGTTGCTTATTTATGCTTTCATAAATTTAATACAGTCTGTTCTTTCCAGCTTCTCTGATGCAGCTGAAAATCTCAAGTTTTCCCTACATGCTATGTCCTCTAATTCTAATCTTTTTTTGAAACTTCTCTTCCTGAGCAGTCTCATTTAGCCAGCCATTTCCTCATTCAACCTCTGATTTTTGCAGCTTTATCATCTCATCTGAATATCTGTTTAAAACTTCTTCCATTCGTTTCAGCCTTTTAATGTTTGTGTTGATACACTATCAGTGTTTTGTTTACTTTAACCAGGTCTCTATACAATTGTCTTGTATCATCCCGCAGGTTACCAGAAATCATGTCAGAAGGTTAAATTACTTTTTGCTAAACAGCTGCAGAACTCTCCCTAGTCAGTGTTTCCTCCTCACTTTTTGTAGCTGCTTTTCCAGGTCTTTTGCATTTCTTTACTCCTGGCATCCAGGCAGTGCACTTAGCCAGTTACTGAAATTCAGCCATAAACACAAGTCTACCGACCTTCTCTGCTGAGTTTTTGTTTTCACATTGGAGAGCTAGAAAAAAGCTGTTACTCAGTGTGCAGCCATCTTGGAAACCTCATATCCATGTTTATTTTATACACTTTTTATATATGTTTTCTTTACATAGTTTTCCCCATCACTTTTAAACTCTTACATTTCAAAAACACGTTTCATATTTTTCTTCTTCTTGGCAATGTAAACTTTGTCACTTTTCTTTTTGTATGGCATATTTCCTTTTACTGGCAATTTATCTATTACCAGTCTCCACAAAAAAAAAAATCTTAACATTCTACTTTCTGATTATACCATTTGCTTCTTATTGTTATAGCTTTAGTTTTTCATCTGTTAGACTTTCCCATGTTTTATCATTACATCCTTATACCATACTTTTGTTTTCTATATCGGCTTTTAATTTTCCACAAAAATATATTTTCTTGGTAACATTTCATTTATGTACTCTATTTACCATACCCAAACATCTCATACTTATACCGTTTTATTACTAATCTCTCATCTTTTTCATTTATCCCCTTTCATATTTTGTACAAATTTAATGAAGCTGAGCATACCACTGGGGCTAATTAACCCTAAACTTCTTCCTCTATTCACATACAAAACTGCTTTTTACTGGGTTTAGTCTAAAACCCCATACAAATGAAAAAATATATCTGCAGTAATTTCTATTTTGAATGCTGTTGGCAACATAAATACACTTGCCAAGTATGTTATTTTTCCCATCAGTACTGGTTAAGTCTTTTCTCTGCATAATAATTTGCATGTTCTCCAGAAAATATATTTGATTCATTTCTTCTGCCCCCCCCCCCCAACTGAATTCTACTTGGATCTTTATTCTAAATTATAAATATAACCCTGATCTTTACTACAATCACCTAAACCCATTACTTTTCTCTTATTTAAATCCATCCTTGTATCTCTAGACACTTATTTGCGTAAATTACTTTTTATCCACTTTTTTTTTTTTGCAATCATGTCATCTGCATATGTTAACAGAAATGGAATTCTTAACCCTTCAGGTGTTTTACATACCCCGCCTCCTTCATTTTGTAATTTATTTCACACACCGTTACATTCGTACTTAATTCATACAGTATAAATCTCATTGGACACCCCGGTCTTTCAACAATCTTCTCTTGGCTTAACCTGCCATTTACAAGTATTTTTACTTTATTATTACTATATGCTGACACAATTTCCTAACCTTCCTCACTTATTACTTTTTCATTGTTACCCATACGATTTAATGTCCAACTGTATCAAATACCATATTAAGATCTCCTGTCATGATTTTATCTTTTCTTTTGATATCATCCAGTTTCTCCATCATTAATAATTCTTGACCATCCTCATCTTTTATACTATATCTCCCATAATATTCATTTTAATTTCAAATCTCTTTTGCATTATTTTCATAAAGATCTTATTATTCAATACTACTGGTCTCCATTTGGAATTCTCTTCTATCTTCCATAAGAATAAGTACTCCACTACACAAAACCTTCATTTATTCATTCAAAATATTTAAAAAAATATTTACCAGTCAGTTAAATTTCTATACATTTCATACCCTATTCTACCTACGTCTGAAGCTAAATCTGTAATTACGTCTCCTAATATTTTATCTAGCTCATTTAAAGAAATCTCCTTTTCCAATTCTTTATTCTCTCTCAACTATTTTACTTTCCATGTTTTTTCACTACCCTTTTCCTTTACACATTTCTATGCACATATTGTACTACCCTATTCGTAAACTCGTCCTGAATTTCTAGTTTTCCTTTTACATTTTTTATTTTTCTCATTACAGTACCATCTTCCTTTACTAATCAGCTTAAGTAACACAATACTTTTTTCTGTGTATAAAATATGTTTGCTTTTATAACAATTCTTGTATTTCTTGATTTCTTACATACAATTCTTTGTCAAAGTACTTTGTATCATTATGCTCAATCTTCCAATGCATTACATTTTTTATATTTCTCATCATACTGCAACTGTGAAAAACTTATTTTTCCTTAAAATATCCACCATTCAAGACGAGTTTTTACAAAATGCTCACAGTAACATGATCTCTCCATAACTGTATTGGTAATCTCTCTCCATTTCATGCTCTCATTTATCATTTTTGTCTATTTTGATATATTCCTTGTTTCCTTTTCTCTAGTCATATTACAAGATGATCAGAAAATCCAGTTTCAACTACCACCCATTCTCCTATAAACTAAACTTTCTACCATAAAATATAAAAGGGGTATGTATAGAACTGAAATACAAGTCCATGAATTTTTGTTCCAAAATTTTAACTTGCCACACATTCTTTTTTCTTATATCATTACCTTTCTTTTTATGCTTGCCTCTTAAATCAAAGTATCCTGTCATTATAATATTTATCACAAATCTAAAATCTGAAAAAATAAGCTTTCCCTTTAAGGTAGTATAAGCATATAATGTTATAATTCTATATACTTAATCTTTCCATTTTAAATCTACAATGGTTGTTTCCAGTTTTGCTAAAGTTACATCTGATATCTTTACTGTATTTCTACAGAAGACAGCTATTCCAAAACATCATTTCCTAAATTCCAAATTATCTTTCCTCCCCATAGTTTCTCTGTTTGTAATCCTCCTTCTTTAAAAATCATAGGTTTTCCAATACAATTACACCTACATCACATGCATTACATCACTATAAAAATTAACTATTCTTCTTAATACTATTTGCATTTAGAGAAAGCATGCGAAAATTTTCATTTTTCCCTTAGATTCATAGTCTCATAAGTTCATAGCCAATTACTGGGTTAGCTTTCCTGACACGCCATTATAAGCCTAACCAATATCTTTCCCAAAGGTGAAACTCACACTGTACCTTGTGTATGTCAACCAATCACCTTAACCATTATACCAAGCTCCAAACTTTAGCTGTATATATTCTTTTACAACGAATTCCCCTTTTTCTTTTGTACTTATTCCTTTAAATTTTCTTTTTCTGACCTTTATCCCTTTTAGCAAGAGAATTTTTTTTCCCAGTGGTGGTACTGCGGTAGCGTTGTCGCCTCACAGTAAGACGCTGTCTGGTTTGATTCTCAGCTAGAGCGTAGTCTGTGTGGAGACATGCGTGAATGGGCGTACCTTCATTCAAGGTTGTGCGTCAGGGCTGGTAACTCTGCACGTAAAAATCAACTACCAATCATTAGCGGACTGGAGTTCCGCTGTGGCGACCCCTAACCGGGAAAAGCCTTAAGACACTACAACGCCCAGTTTAGGTGGTTTTTGTCACTTATTTCAGCAGCTTCTATATCCTCCATTATTTTTTCTTATTTAATTTTTCTTCTATTTCTACTACTTCTAAAGTTTCTCCTCTGCTCATTTTTTTTTCTTTTCATTTTTGCAATCCATACATAATGTCCTATTTTGTTACATGTATAACATTTCTGTTCATTTTTTGCATCATGTCCCATTTCCCTGCAAATATAACATTTTCTTTTGTCACAGTTACTTATCAAATGTCCTTTTCCACAAAAAAAAAAAAGTTTTGGGTTGTCCCCAGTATTTTACAACACCCCTATTCCCTTCTACACGTTTCACGCTTGGTATATGTAGAATTTTTTCTCTTTCTATATTTAGCACACTTACAATCCCAGGCACCAGACCATAAACCCCCTTTGTCATAAACTTTTACAAAGTCCAGTATTTCTTTACATAAAGCTTTCAAATGTCCTTTCAAAGTCTCTCTTTCTACCACTGTTCAAAACTGTACATGAATTCCTTTTTTTGTTTCCCCATAATACCACCTCTGGTATCCCCTGCTAACAGGCCACTAGCCTAATTGGACTAATCCAGTCAAAGGATAAACAAAATAAAATTCAAAGGAAGCAAATTATGCACCAGTTTGTAGGTCAGTGGGGGCTGACACAATGGTTAAACGTGTTTACCTTGCGCACAAAATGTACATGGTTTGAGTCTCACCATGGGAAATTGGCTAGGTTTTAAAATGGGCCTCAAGGGGAGACAGCCTAGTAATTGCCTATGAACCCATACATAGGAAGTTGCAGCCTTTTCAATACCAAAAAATGTATAACAGTATCTTTTGTAAAGACAACCAACCCTGTAAATTACTAGATTGATAATACACCTCTTGGAAATGACCTTGCGATCAGGTATTTGGACATGCACAGACAGTGAAATGGCCTTAAACTATCATGTGTCTTCTATAGCAAGGAAATCTTTTTACACTGCACAACTTGTGAGCAAGGGTATAGCATCTAGTTCCAAAGAGGTCACTGTTGTGTTGTACTTGCCATCAGACCAATCACGGAGAAAAGTGCCCCTTTTGGGTATGTACCTGACGTGGCAAATGCAGCAAATCGAGCATCCAGAGAGGCTGAGCATCTCCACCAAAAAAAAAAAAAAAAAGTACAAGACATGGCAACATGCCTTATGCAGAATGCCCCAAAGCCTTATCCCTGCACTCTCTTCTACAGATTGCTGAGGGGCCATCTATGCCCGGCATTCAAAGCAGCCTCTGATCAAGCTATTATGGACTTGTTGCACATCCACAAAACAAATGGCATTAAAAACACTATCTAGGGACATAAACCTTATCTACAACATAAATAAGTCAAGTTGGAAGGACAGGTAAGGGTCTCATAGTCCACCACCTCTCTGGAGCAGGCTTCCCATCAATGTAAGGCAGAGCTGCTACCTGCACTTATTCAAGCACAATTTAGATCAGTGAATGGAGAATCAAATTTACACTTGTCTGCCACCCGTGTACCCCTATTAAAAAGGGGAAGCTTGTAAATGCTCGATAACCCATAAGCAAGCTATACCCTCAATATAATGAATAGCATCAAAACCTGTCAAATATCTGGGCAAGCATGGCTGAGCTTGAAATGGCCCTTTAGAGTTATTAGCCTGGTAAATAACTATGAACCTAAAAAGTTTATTTTTCTAGAAAAACACCATCCAAATGAAAGAAAATCTACGGTCTGAACACTGTATTTTGTAGTGCACAAGTTTGTCAGCAGTTGCTTGCTTCTTATTGCCCGCCCATTTTCCACTTGTTGACTTAGCTGCGACTTTACTGTTTATTACCAAATGATTTTGGTTCCACACACAAAGGGCAAGGTAAGTGTTTTTATTAAGGTACTGTATCACTGTTCTGATCTCCATCTTTACCTGAAGAGATTATACTCGCATTTAAATGCAGCACAGCTGAAGCTAGAAACACATCACTTCAGACCGATATCCACACACTATTTCCTGCATGACAATGTGCCCTGGACTCTGCAGGTTTCTACATATGTTCCCCCAACATAACCACAAACATCCATCATGACAAAGTCAGCTATGAATAGAGGGAGAAAAGTATCCAGAGAAGTTCTTTACCATGGTCCACCACAAAAGTTTTTACATCTGAAGGCAGTATTATTGGTTGTTTCACAGTATGCATGGCTTGTTTCCAAACAGTGACGGCCACTGACTTCTCAAATCAGGCAAGTGGAGCAATCAAGCTACACAAAGTACAGTTGTGTACACTTACCATAAATGTAGACGTTGAAGTGTATTCACTGTTGCAGTCTTAACTAATGGGTTATCTGGCTCCCGGGTAGCCCTTGGTCGGCCAGAATACCAAAGTTAAGTAAAAATGACATCTGTTGCCGGTTGTAAAGGATGTCAGGGTGTCCGATACAAAAGGAGGGAGCTGACGTCAATTCCTCAGTCAGGAGCCCCCAGAAAATAAGGCTTAAACCAAAAACAAATTTGGCAAATAAATTTAGCCTGTACCTCAGGAAAAGAGAATAGGAGAGGACCAAAAAAGGGGGAAGGAGGGAGGGAAAAGTACAATTTTGTACCTACCATAAATGTAGATGTTAGAGTGCTAATACAGCTGCAGTCATAACAGATAGGTTATCCTGCCGTCAGGCGGGTCCTCGGTCGGCCGAATTCCGAAGTCTAGGTCCGGCGTCGGATGACGATGCTTCTTCCCTGACATCAGTGCGGCAGGGGTATAAAAGAACCAGCCAACGCCATTTTCTTCAGTTTTTCTTGCCCCAGATGTCAGGTGCCCCCAGAAGGAAGACAAAACATAAATTTATGTAATAATGCAATGCAATATAATCAAAAAACAGTAGTTGCAAGCAAATACACCATAAAAGAATACCCCAATCAGGTTGTATGAGGAGGTGTTAGCCATTAGGCCTGTCCCAAAAGGGGAAGGAGGGAGGGAAACCTGGACTGCAGTCGTATTAGCACTCTAACATCTACATTTATGGTAGGTACAAAACTGTACTATGTTCATCGTGCATACAGCTGCAGTCATAACAGATGGGTAGAATCCCAAAGCTAAAAAAGGGGTGGTAGGCACTAAGTGGAACTAGGAGGAGCAAGGATGCCCTGCAAGACTGCAGTGGCAAAGCCCGCTGTAGATTTGGAGTACAATGGAAGGTGATGGTGCTTGGAGAAAGTATGTACAGAACTCCAAGTGGCTGCTTCCAAAATATCTTTGGTAGGGACCCCCCCTGAGGAAAGCTGTAGAGGTAGCTGTGGCCCTTGTGGAGTGAGATCTGATGCCTGTAGGTACAGTTTTACCATGAAAAGAGTAACAAAAGCGTATGCAGTGGGCTATCCATTTTGAGATTGTCTGTTTGGAAATAGCCTTCCCTTGAGCACCTGTAGCATAGGACAGAGTTGCTCTGATTTTCTGAATGGCTTTGTTCTGTCCAAATAATAATGAAGCTGTCTGTGAATGTCCAAGGAATGTAGTAGTCTCTCCCCTTTGTTTTGTGGATTAGGGTAAAAGGTAGGTAAGTGTATAGCCTGATTCAAGGCTACCCTGGACACTACCTTTGGCATAAAGGAAGGGTTGATTCGTAAGGAAACACTGCCCTGATGGAAAATGATGAAAGGCTGCACAGCCATGAGGGCTTGTAGTTCCGAAACCCTGCGTGCTGAGGTGATAGCCAGAAGGAAGGCTGTTTTCCATGACAAATATTGCAGCTCTGTTGAAGCAGCTGGCTCAAATGGAGGCAGGGTCAGTTTTTCTAGAATTAAATTGAGGTCCCAAGCAGGTACTGGTTGCTTCCTTGGGGGTTTTATATTCTTAGCCCCTCTGAGGAACTGTCTTGAGAGGGTGAGAGAATAAAGGAGGATCAGTGTTGTATTGAGCAGAAATGGCTGAGGCATGGATTTTGATGGAGGAGAATGGAAGTCCACTGCTTAGCATATCAGCTAAGTACTGTAATATTTGAAGTAAATTCAGTATTCCAGGATTCTGACCCTTTTTCTGATTCCAGGCACAAAACCGTTTCCATTTTGCGGAGTAGGCTTTTCTAGTAGAAGGCCTTCTTGCCTCCAAAAAGACATCCTGCACCTCCTTGGAGAGTAGGGTCTGTTGTGAATTTAAGGAATCCTCCATGTGGCTAGATTGACTGTTTTCAGCTGACTGTGAAGAGTTTTGAAGTTGTGCTGAGTCAACAGAAGAGGCATTAGAGGCAGGATCCATGGTGGGGAATGCTTCAAGCTCCTCAGGAGTGGGTACCAGTGTTGTCTTGGCCAGTCTGGAGCAATGAGAATCATCTTTGGTCTGTCTGCTCTGGCTTTTAATAGAACTTTGGGCAGCAGAGGAAGAGGTTGAAAGGCATAAACTGTCATTGTTGTCCAACTGAAAGAGTGCGTCCACTTTCCAGGCCTGTGGATGATAGGTCCTTGAGCAGAATTTTGTCAATTGGTAATTTCTGTGGGTAGCAAAGAGATCTATGTCTGGCCTTCCCCATGCTTGAATTATCTTTGTAAAAACTGGAGGATGCAACTTCCATTCGTGTGGATCTGTCATATTTCTGCTTAGGTTGTCTGCCAGCGTGTTTTCCTTGCCTGGCAGGAATTGTGCTTGAAGTTAGATTTGTAATTCCAGAGCCATGTTCCAGACAGACATGGCTAGCCTGCACAGGGGATATGAATGGGTTCCTCCCTGTTTATGTACCACATCACTGTGGTGTTGTCTGTCCTTATCAATAGCTGGCCTGGATGCAGTAGGTCTTTGAAAGCCATAATAGCATTTTTTACTGCTAGCATTTCCTTTTGATGTGTAGGTGCTTTTTTTTGGGACCATTTGCCCTGAATGCACTGATCTGTCATGTGTGCCCCCCAGGCATAGTCCAAGGCGTCTGTTATGACGATTTGATTTGCTTGAGGCAAGCAGAATGGGAGACCTATGTTTCTTTGGCATGCTTGAGCCCACCACAGAAATTCCTTTTGGAGGCATGGAATCAGTGGTAGAATTGTTTCCAAACTGTGGCTGTGTTGAGACCATAAGTTTTTCAGGTACCATTGAAGTTTCCTCATATGCAGCTTTGCACATGGGATTAGCAGGATGCAAGATGCCATGAATCCCAGAGCCTGCAGGATTTTCCTTGCAGTCAGCCTGGTGAGAGTTGCCAGTTTTCTGAAGTATTGAGTTAGTTGCCCTTGTTTCTCTGGCGTGAGGTAGGCCATCTGGGTGTTTGTATTCAAGCTGGCACCCAGGAAAATTATTGTTTGAGAGGGTATTAGTCTTGATTTCTTTTTGTTGACTGTGTATCCCAGAGAGTTCAACAACTTTATTACAAACGCCAGGTGTTTCAGAAGTATGTGTTTGCTGTCCGCTTGGATCAGGCAGTCGTCCAAATATGGGTATATTTGTATCCCTTGAAGTCTGCAGAAGGCAATTACTGATGCCAGGCATTTCGTGAACACTCCGGGCGCAGTAGATAAGCCAAAGGGCAATGCAGAGAATTGATAATGGGTTGAACCTGCAAGAAATCTGAGGTATCTTCTGCAATCTTGTCTGATTGGGACATGCAGGTATGCCTCCTTGAGGTCCAATGTTACCAGCCAAGACTCCTTGCCCAGCATGGGAAGAAGCTGCTGTAATGTGAGCATCTTGAATTTTGGTACGAGTAAATATGTGTTTAGGATGGATAGGTCCAAAATAGGTCTCCAATCTTTATCCTTCCTTGGTACCAGGAATAGTCTGGAATAAAAACCTTGACCCTGTTCTTGTGCAGGTACCTCTTGAATAGCTTTCATGTCCATGAGAGCTGAAATTTGTTTTTGTGCCTCTGCCCTTTGATTTTGTGGCAGGTTTGGCATGCCTCTCATTTTTGGAAGGGTGTGAAAGTGGAATCTGTAGCCTCTGTCTATGATGTCCAGGATCCATTTGTCTTTTGTGACAATATGCCAATTTTTCGAAAATGCCAGTTTTCCGCCTAAAGGTGTTGCCATTAGAGCTTTGCTTGGCATGCAAAGGGGAAAGTCACTGGTTCTGCATTCTGAATGGCTGTGATCTATCCTCTCCACCTCTTGGTGTAGGTGCTTGCCATTGTCTGCCTCTAAATGATCCTTGAGATTGCCCTCTACCCCTCGGGCGCCTATATCTACCTCTTTGTGGTCTGTCCGTGGCTAGAAAGGACCAATTTTTTGAAGGCCAATTTCTACTGAAACGTGGAGGTTGTACCTGTAGGAAATCTTTCACTGTTTGCATTGATTTTGCCTTTTCCTCCATTTTCTTTAATACCTCCTCAGCTTTAACACCAAACAATACATCTTTTTGAAGAGGTGCATCTAGTAATTTAGCTTTGACATGATCTGGTAAGGTTTGCTCTGAGCCAAGCATGTCTACGTATGACTGATCCTGTAACAGCAGCTCTACATGAGGCCTCTAAACCACATTGCAAGGTATGTTTACCCACTTGTTCTGCACTATGCAACAAATCCTGCAACTCCTTCAAGTCTGGTTTGTTTAGGTTGAGACATTTTGCTTTTCAACTGAGATAACAAAAACTGTTGATACTTTAACATATGGAACTGGCAGTTTAATGCCCTCATGGTTAAAGTGGCAGAGGTGTATACCTTTTTCCCCCACCTTTCTAAAGCTCTGGAATCTCTCTCTGAAGGTAATGGATTTTTGGCAGTGGAGGCCTTAATTCCCTTGGGACCCTGTGAAATAGTTTCTGGGTCAGCCGCATGGCTTTTGTATAGGAATTGGTGTGAATCAGGAACTCGGTAATACCTGTCAGGCTTGAATGGAGCTGGAGGTAAAGAATCTGGGTTAAGGCTGGCCTCTAAATACACATCATGTAGTATGTCTAAGACAGGAGGGATAGCCAGAGGCCTGTGCTGAGGGAGCAAGAGGAAATCCCTGAGCCTTTTCTTGGAGTCTGAGTAATCTTGGCCTTCCCAGTGGAAGTGTTCCCTCAAGGTATGCAAGGTTTCCCCAAAAGAATAGTCCTCGGGGGGGGGGGGGGGGAGACAGAGGGAATGGACTCCTCTGCATCAGAATCTTCAAAAGGGGAGTATGAATGTTCCTGGTCTTCAGAATGTTCTGAAGTAATGGAGGCCTGGTCCGAGGAATGGTATTCTTCCTCCACTCTGGGCCTTTTGTCTGAGGGGGGTTGAGAACCCCTGATGAGCAATCAAATCCTCAGCCATTTTGAGCATCTGCTTTTTAGGCATGGAGCCTTGAGGGGGGCCCTGTGGAGCTTGTCTTTTAGTATGCATGGCTGCTTTACATTTAGTGAAAGCCTTAATAGAAAAAGAAGAATAAGGCCTGAAGACACCTTGAGAGGTGGCAGGCCTGTCTAAACTCTGAGTTTCCCCGCCAAGAGTGGCGTCGGTATCTGTAATCGGGGTGTGGGCCGAGGATCCTGCGACCTCAGGCACAGAAGACACCGCTAAGGAAGTGTCATCGGTAGTCAGGGGCTGCGTAGGTGCCTCGCTGAGAACCGGCGCACCTGTAGTCTGATTTAGCGTGGTGTCGGTAGAAGTGGCGGACCTCGTATTTCGGTCCTTATCTTTGCATCTTTTACTCAAAACTGGAGTCGGAGTGTCCGACGACATAATGTAATTAAACTTTTTGCCAAAATATAGTGTTGGGCGAACTCCGCCCGACGCTTAATAGTGCGTTTGTTGAATGTAGCACAAAAACGACAGGCCGAGACGTCGTGGTCTGGGCCTAAGCAAGGAATGCAGAGGGAATGGAAATCCTTATGCGGTATTTGCTTCCCACATGAAATGCAATTATTAACTTTGTCTGACATCGGTCTGAGGCAAGAAAGGTTTCCCCAATGGGGTACTTAGCTTTCAAGAAGACTTCGGTTGAAAAATATTCATAATCTCAGGAGCTGGCCGACCGGCACTTGCGAACTGCTTCTGCTTCGGGCACCGTGCGGCAAGAAAGACTGAAGAAAATGGCGTCAGCTGGTTCTTGTATACCCCTGCCACACTGACGTCAGGGAAGAAGCGACTACATCCGACGCCGGACCTAGACTTTGGAATTCGGCCGACAGAGGACCCGCCTGACGGCAGGATAACCCATCTGTTATGACTGCAGCTGTATGCACGATGAACATCCGGGACTGCAACAGTGAATACATTAACATCTACATTTATGGCAATTGTACACAATTGTACTATGTTCGTGTTTTACTGTTGCAGTCCTAACGGGTTGATTACCAAAGCCCAGAGAAAAAGGGGGGAAGGAACCAACAGCATCAAGGGTTGGAGATGATGCCCTGCAACACAGCAGTGGCAAACCCAGCCCTGGCTCTGGAAAACAGAGGCAAATTATGATGTTTTGTGAAGGTGTGAAGAGAAGACCATGTGGCAGCCTCCAAAATGTCTTTAGTAGGGACACCCCTTAGAAAGGCTGCAGAACTGGAAGCCGCTCTAGTTGACTGGGTCCTAAATCCTTGGAGAGCTTTGCCATGAAAGGAATAAAACGTAATGCAATGTGCAATCAATTTAGAAATGGTCTGCTTAGAAATAGCCTTGCCCTGGGCTCCAGGGGCAAAACTGACCAACTGTGCTGTTTTCCAAAGGTCTTTTAGCCCTGTCCAGGTAAAACCTGAGCTGTCTGTGCACATCGAGAGAGAATGTAGTATCCTTTCACCTTTATTTCGAGGATTAGGAAAGAAGGCAGGAAGGTGTATGGACTGATTACGAGTCAGGCTAGAAACCACCTTAGGCATAAAGGAGGAATTAGTTCCGAGAGAGACTATCTGCATGGAAAATAAGAAAAGGCTCCACGGCCAAAGCTTGCAGCTCCGAAACCCTCCTTGCTGAAGTTATAGCCAAGAGGAAGGCAGTCTTCCAAGAGAGAAACTTTAAATCTGCAGAGGCAGCTGGCTCAAAAGGAGGAAAAGTGAGTTTCTCTAACAAAATTAAGATCCCAGGCTGGAGTAGTTGCCCTTCTGGGAGGTTTTAAGTTGCAAGCACCTCTGAGAAACATTTTCATCAGGGGATGAGCGAAAATGGGTTGTTCAAGAGAACAATGAGCAGAAATGGCTGGAGCATAGATCTTGATAGAGGAAAAAGACGACCCTGAAGCAAATCAGCCAGGTATTCCAGGATCAGAGGAAGGGTAGGCTAAGAAGCAGATTCCCCTCTAACCTGCATCCACTGAGGGAACCTTTCCCATTTGCCAGCGTAGCACTTCCTAGTGCTAGGCCTCCTGGTAACCCTCAGCACGTCAACCACCTGCTGGGAAAGGGAGGAAGAAAGGGAAGGAGTCATACAATGAGCCATGCTGCCAAATGGAGAGACTGAAGATGAGGATTGCAGAATGTTTCCCCTTTCCTGAACCAAAAGATCTGGCTTCAGAGGAAGATGCCAAGGAGGAAAAAGGGGGAGACTGCGAAGCAGCAGATACCAAAGCTGTCTGGGCCAGTCTGGAGCTATGAGAATAGTCCTTGGTCGTTCGTCCCTGATCTTCACTAACACTCTGGGAAGAAGAGGAAGAGGGAAGGCGTAACACTGATAGCAACGTCCACAGGAAGGACAGAGCATCCACTTTCCAGGCTCTGCTGTGATGCTGTCTGGTGCAAAAGAGAGGTAGAAGATGGTTATCTGGGAAGGAGAAAAAGATCCACCTGAGGTGTGCCCAAACGTTGAATGATGCTGTAAAAAGCTACTCTGTTCAGCTGACACTTGTGAGGATCCAGTGTTTGCCTGCTCAACTGGTCTGCCAAAACACAGCCTTCCTGGAAGAAACTGAGCTAGGAGACGCAGGTCTAGGGATGCTGCCATGGACCAAATATTCATGCTTTGTCTGCACAGGCGGTAAGAGAGTCCCTCCTTGCTTGTTGATGTACCACATCACTGTGGTGTCTGTTCTGACAAGCAGGGTCCCTGGAGTAAGAAGATGCTTGAAAGCTAGTAAGGCCTGCTGAACTGCAATCAACTCTGATTTATGTGCAGGTGCATGTGCTGGGCATTCCAACGTCCCTGTATGCACCTGCCATCCAGGTGTGCTCTCCGGGTGTAGTCCGATGCATCTGCAGTCAGAACTTGAGTGGGAGGAGGTGTCCGAAAAAACATGCCTTTGTTTTGTAGACAGGCTGTTGCCCACCACAAACTCCTTCTGCAGAGATGGAAGCAGAGGAATCATATCCAGGTCATCAGTGTGTTGACACCAAATGTTCTTGAGGTACCACTGCAATTTCCTCATATGCAGTCTTGCATATGAAATCATGAGACTAGAAGATGCCATGAATCCCAGAGCCTGCAGGTATTTCCTTGCAGGAAGCTGGGACAGGCTTGCCAAGTCCTTGAAGTAAACAGAGTGGTCTGCTTCTCCTGGGTGAGATGCATCATCTGGGCGGCTGTGTTTAGACTCGCTCCCAGGAATGTTCTCCTTGGATGATACCATTTTTGATTTTTCCTCGTTGAGTGTGTAACCCAGGGAAGACAGAAGAGTCTTTACGAATTACAGATCCTTCAACAGCTGTTCCTGAGAACTTGCTTGAATCAGACAGTCGTCCAAGTATGGGTATATCTGAATTTTCTTCTGCCTGCAAAAAGCAATGACTGGGGCCAGGCACTTTGTGAAGACGCGGGAAGCAGTAGATGAGCCAAAGGGCAGCGCAGAGAATTGATAATGTTGCTTGCCCACTTTGAAACAAAGATACTGCCTGCAACCTTCCCTAATAGGGATGTGCAGATAAGCCTCAGATCCAAGGTTACCAGCCAGGAATCCTTTTCTAGCAGTGGTAGCAACTGATGCAGAGTGAGCATTTTGAACTTTGGAATTATTAGAAAAGAGGTCAGAATGGAAAGATCTACGATATGACGCCAGGTGCCTTTTTTTTTTTTGGAACTAGGAAAAGCCTGGAATAAAAGCCCTGGCCTACCTGCTGAGCAGGAACTGATTCTACTGCTCCCAGAAGAGACAGACAAAATTTGTTTTTCTACTTCTGCCCTTTGGTTTGGCGGAACGTCCAGGAATCCCTTGGGAGCTGGAAAGGTGCGGAAAGAAAACTTGTGCCCTAGGGACACCATTCTGAGCACCCATTTTTCATCTGTGATAGTGGGCCAGACATCTGCAAAAAGGGCCAACCTTCCCCCTATAGGACTCTCCAGGCAAGCAACAGGCAGAAGTTGTAAAAAGTCAGTGTGTTTTGACTGAGATGCAGGCTTGGAGCTTCCCCCCTTAGAAGTGGAAGCCTGCCAACGCCTAGACCTTTGAGGGGTAGCCACCTGCCCCTAGATTTGTAACCTCTAGTCCTTGAACGGTTCTGTCTGCTGGTATCAGGAAAGGTCCAACTCTTGGAAAGGTAATTCCTGCTAAAGCGAGGGGGTTGCACTTGCAGAAAATCCTTAACAGTTTCCATGGACTTGGACTTATCCTCCATCTTTTTAAGTACCTCCTCTGCTTTGCTGCCAAAAAGACTGTTTTTATGCAAAGGTACATCCAAAAGCGTAGCCTTGACAGGTTCTGGAAGAGGCTGTTCTCTGAGACAAGTGTGCCTTCTAACAGATCTAGTAGCTGTACCCCTGCTGGAGGCTTCAAGGATGTCAAAACCACAATGCAAAGAATGCTTATTGACCAGACTGGCGGAATTCAGTAAATCCTGCATAGGGAAAGGATTCCTGGTAACAGTGGCCTTAACTCCTTTAGGGCTCTGAGAAATAACTTCTGGATCCGCCAATGGGTTCCTGAAAAGAAACAGATGAGAATCAGGGACTCTGTAGTACCAGTCAGGTTTCCTGGGAGCAAGAGGAACCGAATTTGGAGTCTAGGAATTTTCCAGAAAAACATCAACTTCCAGCACAGGGGGAATAGCAAGAGGCTTATGCTGAAGTAAATCCAGAAACTCCCTAACCCATTCCTTAGACTGGGGATAATCCTGACTTTCCCATTTAAAATGTTCCCTGAGGGCATTTAAAGTATCACCAAAAGATAAATCCTCTGGAGGAGAGGCCGAAGGAATGGACTCCTCTGCATCTGAATCCTCAAAAGGAGAAAAAGCCTGAGAAAATTCCTCAGCAGAAATGCTGGAGGAATCAGAACCTGAACAGGATAAAACCTCAGGAGAAACATCCCTGCTCCTTTGACGAGGAGGAGGCTGAGAACCCCTAATAAGAGTCAACAAATCATTAGCCATTTTAACCATTTGGGATTGAGGGGAAAGTGAAGAAACTGGAGCCTGCCTTTTCACAGGCTTATGAATGAAGATTTCCCTGCAAGCCTGAAGGATTCGGGAGGACTGGCAACCTCCGAAGTTGCAGCAGAAGTCGAAGGAAGAAGTTTGCTGTCAGAACGCAAAACTGAGGCCTCGGACACCGTAGTCAGCTCAGCGGTTCCGGCTCCAACAGAAGAGGTGACCGGCGACAGGTCAGAAGGCAAAATAGAGGCAGAAGGCCTAAGGGACTAACGCCATCAAAACCTGTGGTTGTACATCTGCAGACTGAAGGGATTGCAAAGATGCCTCATTGGCTACCGCCTGACTGACTACTAACTTAACCTCATCCAAGGACTTAGCTTTCTGAGACCTGTCGCGGTCCTCATCCTTGCGTTTCTAAGGAATATCCGAAGCCTGAAGACCGGCGTATGCCATACCAACGAATTTAGGCCAAACTCCAAAATGCCTAGCCAAAATCTTAGTCCGACGACAGTACCTGGATTAAAGGAGACACAGAGATCACAACTGGGAAAGTACAGTTTTGTACCTACCATAAATGTAGATGTTAGAGTGTATACACAGCTGCAGTCATTACACTTGGGTTATCCTGCCGTCAGGCGGTTCCCCAGTCGGCCTGAGTTCCAAAGTCTTGGTCCGGCGTTGGTTGCTGTCGCCTCTTCCCTGACGTCAGTGCGACAGGGGTATACAAGATGCAGCAGACGCCATTTTCTTCAGTTTTTCTTGCCCCAGATGTCAGGTGCCCCCCAAATGGGTAGGCAATTCAAATTGCTAATAAAACAGATAGGAAAAGCAAACAACAACTTTTAGTTACCAGCAAATACTCCCCATAGGCAGTAAAGGGTAGAAGATATAGGTAAGTACCAGCAAGTAAGAGGGGAAGGAGGGAGGGTAACCTGGACTGCAGCAATGTATACACTCAAACATCTACATTTATGGTAGGTACAAAACTGTACTATGTTCATAGTGTTGCACTGCTGCAGTCATTCCACTTGGGTAGAATCCCAAAGCTGAGGTAGGGTGGCTGGTTCTATAAGGCATTAGGTGTGGCTATAAGGCCCTGCAGCACAGCAGGGGTGAAGCCAGCTCTGGATTTAGAGTATAAAGACAGATGATAATGCTTGGTGAAGGTATGCACAGAACTCCATGTTGCTGCTTCCAAAATATCCTTGGTAGGCACTCCTCTGAGGTAGGCAGTGGAAGTGGCTGTTGCCCTGGTGGAGTGAGATCTAATGCTGCTAGGTATAGGTTTCCCATGGTGTGTGTAGCATAAACATATGCAATGTCCTATCCATTTTGAAACTGTCTGTTTTGAAATGGCTTTTCCCTGTGCTCCTGCAGCATATGCTACCAGTAATTGCTCAGATTTTCTGAAAGCTTTGGTTTGGTCCAAGTAGAAGCATAACTGCCTGTGAATGTCCAAAGAATGCAGTAGTATCTCCCCTTTATTCTGTGGTTTTGGATAGAAAGTTGGAAAATGAATAGTTTGGTTTAGAGCCACACTTGAAACCACCTTTGGCATAAACGTAGGGTTAGTTCTTAAGGACACCCTGTCCTGGTGGAAAATGAGGATTGGTTCCACTGCCATTAGTGCCTGTAATTCTGAAACTCTTCGAGCTGATGTTATTGCCAGGAGCAGAGCAGTTTTCCAAGAAACATATTTTAATGCTGCTGTGTTAGCTGGCTCAAAGGGAGGTAAAGTTAATTTTTCCAAAATTAAGTTGAGGTCCCAAGTTGGAGTAGGTGCTCTACGGGGCGGTCTTATGTTTTTAGCCCCTCTGAGGTACAGTTTTAGCAAAGGATTAGAGAAAATTGGTGGATCCATGTTGTAATGAGCAGAGATGGCAGAGGCGTGGATCTTGATAGATGAAAGAGAGAGGCCTTTGTCCAGCATCTTAGTTAAATATTGTAGAATCTGAGGAATGTTTGGGATAAGAGGGTCAAGGCTGTGAGCCTGGTTCCAGGCACAGAATCTCTTCCATTTATCCGAATAGGCTTTCCTGGTACTAGGCCTTCTGGCCTCCAGAATGACATCCATAACAGCTTTGGAGAGAGGCATTGCTTGCTTGACTAAGGAATTTTCCATGCAGCTAGGTTTAAGGTCTTTAGCTGACTGAAGTATCCGATTGTTGTGCTGAGTCAGCAGATGTGGGATTTGAGGCAATATCCAGGGTGGTTCTTGTGCTAAATTCTTTAAGACTGGGTACCAGTGCTGGCGTGGCCAGTCTGGAGCAATCAGGATAATCTTTGGCTCTTCTTGCCTGGCTTTTATGAGAACCTTTGGAAGGAGAGGTAGCAGAGGGAAAGCGTATACTTGTAGGTTTTTCCAGCTGAATGAGAGGGCATCCACTTGCCATGCTTGTGGATGGTAACTCCTTGTGCAGAATTTCTGTAGCTGGCAGTTCATTGGGGATGCAAACAGATCTATGTCCGGGCTCCACCATTTCTGTGTTATCATTCTGAATATTTGTGGATTCAATTCCCATTCGTGGGGATCCATGATGTTTCTGCTTAAGTCTGCCAGTGTCTTTCTCTCCTGGCAGGAATTGTGCTTGCAGATGAACTTGACAGTTTAGAGCGGTGTTCCACAAGGTCATGGCTTGTCTGCAGAGGGGGTAAGAGTGAGTGCCCCCTTGCTTGTTTATGTACCACAACTGTGGTGTTGTCTTGTCTTTAGTAATAGTTGTCCTGGATGCAGCAGGTCCTTGAAAGCTATAAGAGCATTTTGTACAGCTAACATCTCTTTTTGATGTGAAGACGCCTTTGTTCTGCTGGCCTCTTGCCCTGAATACATTTTCCTGCCGTGTGCTCCCCAGGCGTAATCCGATGCATCTGTTGTCAGTGTTTGCCTGGCTGTGGGTTGAGTAAAAGGCTGTCCCTTGTTGAGGTGACAAGCTTGAGCCCACCATCGAAACTCCTGTTGAAGGCAAGGAATTAGTGGCATAACTGTTTTCAAACTTTGACATCGTTGAGACCATACACTCTTTAGGTACCATTGTAGTTTCCTCATATGCAGTCTGGCATAAGGAATTAGTAGTATGCAAGATGCCATGTAACCCAAGGCCTGCAGAATTTTTCTTGCAGGGAGTTGGGTTTTTGTTGCCATTAATTGAAAGTATTGAGTCAGTTGTCCTTGCTTGTCTGGCGTGAGATAAGCCATCTGGGCCGGTGTGTTCAAGCTGACACCCAGGAATATCTCTTGTGAGGGCACTAGTTTTGATTTCTTTTCGTTTACTGTGTACCCCAGGCAACTTAACTTTTTTACAAACGCCAGATGCTCTAGAAGAATGTCCTTGCTCTCTGCTTGAATCAGGCAGTCGTCCAGGTACGGATAAATCCGAATTCCTTTCGGTCTGCAAAATGCAATTACTGGTGCCAGACACTTTGTAAAGACCCTGGGCACAGTAGATAAGCCAAAAAGCAGTGCAGAGAATTGATAGTGCATTGAACCTGCTATGAATCTGAGGTATCTTCTATCAGTTTTGTCTGATAGGGACATGCAGGTATGCCTCCTTGAGGTCCAAGGTCACGAGCCAAGCTTTCTTGCCCAGCATGAGAAGAAGCTGCTGTAGTGTCAACATTTCGAATTTCGGAACATCCAGGTAAGTGTTTAGAGAAGAAAGATCCAGAATGGGCCTCCAGGCTTTGTCCTTTCTGGGAACCAGAAAGAGTCTTGAATAAAATCCTTGTCCTTGCTCTTGTGGTGGTACCTCTTGAATAGCTCTCATTTCCACGAAATTACAGTGCTGTAATTTGTTTTTGAGCCTCTGCCCACTGATTTGGTGGCAGATTTGGCATTCCTTTTGACCTTGGCAGAGTGTGAAAGTGGAACCTGTAACCTTGAGATACAATGTTGAGAACCCATTTGTCTTTGGTGATCCAATGCCAGTTGCGATAGAAGTGCCAGTTTTCCTTCCAAGTGGCCTGCCAAGAGAGTTGTTTGGCAGCTGTAATGGGAAGTCATTGAGGCTGCTTTTTATATGGCTGGGGCCTGTCGTCTTCTTTCTGGCCTGGTGTACCCCATTGTCGAGGCCTGTAAGGGCCTTGTGGTTGACCTCTACCTCTTGGACGTCTGTATCTGCCCCTTTGAGGTTTAACAGGAAAGGAACAATTCTTTGTTGGCCAATTTCTGCTAAATCTTGGTGGCTGAACCTGTAAGAAATCCTTTACCATTCGCATAGATTTTGCCTTATCCTCCATTTTCTTTAATACCGTTTCTGCCTTAACTCCAAATAACACATCCTGCTGCAAAGGTGCATCCAATAATTTTGCTTTAACATGCTCTGGTAACGTATGTTCTTTTAGCCAAGCATGCTTTCTAGTGACAGCCTGTAACTGCTGCTCTACAGGAGGCCTCTAACGAATCAAAACCACATTGCAAAGTATGCTTTCCCACTTGTTCAGCTGCATGCAATAAATCCTGCATTTCTTTAAAATTAGGAGGATCTGAATCTGGAAGCATTTTTTGTTTTAACTGAAACATCAAAAATTGCTGATATTTTAGCATGTGAAACTGGCAATTTAAGGCTCTCATTGCTAAGGTTGCAGACATATATACTTTCTTACACATCTGTTCAATGCTCTGGAATCTGTCAGAGGGGACTGGATTTTTGGCTGATGAGGCCTTTAATCCCTTTGGGTCCCTGAGAAATAGTTTCAGGGTCAGCAACAGGGCTTTTATACAGAAATTTGTGCGAGTCAGGGACTCTGTAGTATCTGTCAGGTTTAACTGGGGCTGGAGGTAAGGAGTCAGGATTTAAGCTGGATTCAGTATACACATCATCCACAATGTCTAACACTGGCGGAATAGCAAGGGGTCTGTGTTGAGATAATAAAAGGAAGTCTCTGAGCCTTTTCTTGGATTCAGAGTAATCCTGACCTTCCCAATAGAAATGCTCCCTTTGGTATGTAAGGTTTCCCCAAAGGAGTAGTCCTCAGGCAGAGAGGCTGATGGAATTGATTCCTCAGCATCAGAGTCCTCATAAGAGGGTATAGAATATCCCAGGTCTGAGGATGAATCTGAAGAAATGGACACCTGGTCGATTAGTCATAGTCTGCATCCTGTCTGGGCCTTTTATCAGGAGGGGGATGGGACCCCCAGATCAGAGTGATTAGGTCTTTAGCCATTTTGAGCATTTGTTTCTTAGGCATGGAGGCCTGTCCTGGAGAATGCTTTATTTGTTTCTTTGTTTTTAAAAGGAGGCTTAGACTTAGCAGCGCGTTTAATGGTTGAGTAGGTCTGAACACACCCTCTGAAGCTTCGGGTTGCTCAGCTACTCCGGATCCCTCTGTAGGGTTAGTCTTGGTAGGCTGAAAAACTTGTGCGCCTGAAGGCCCAGCCATCTCCACGTGGGAGTCTGAGGCGGCATGCGGATCTGCAGAAGCAGTCAGGGGCTGCAAAGGTACCTCGCTGAAAACCGGAGAACCGGCGACTGGCCTAGAAGAGGCTTCGTTAGGTTTGGGCCTCGGATGCCTGTTTTTGTCTTTGCGCTTTTTATGTATTCCAGTCGTTGGAAGTTCCGACGGCATGGTGTAATTAAATTTTCTGCCAAAATAATGTCGGGCAAAATCAAACCTACTGCATCTTATATACCCCTGTCGCACTGACGTCAGGGAAGAGGTGACAGCAACAGACGCCAGACCAAGACTTTGGAACTCAGGCCAACTGGGGAACCGCCTGACGGCAGGATAACTCAAGTGTAATGACTGCAGCAGTGTAACACGATGAACATCGTTGTGGTCAAGGCCTAAACAAATAATGCAATAGGAATGAAAATCTCTATGGGGAATCTGCTTTCCACAGGTAAGGCAATTAACTTTTTCTGACATTTGTTAAGACAAGAAAAGAGGATCCCCAATGGGGTTACTTAGCTGTAGTAGACTTCAACTCTTGTAGTCGGAAATCAAAGGTAAACTACCGACCGGCACTTGTGCATGAAAAGCTTCTGCTTCGGGCTCCGCGGCAAGGAAGACTGAGGAAGTGACATCAGCTGCCTCCTTTTGTATCGGACGCCCTGACGTCCTTTACAACAGACAGCAACCGTTGTAATTTTTACTTACCTTTGGTATTCTGGCCGACCGAGGGCTACCAGATGGATAACTCATTAGTTAGGACTGCAACAGTGAAACACTATGAACATCTTGAACTCCAACACACCAGGGATACGTACTGCAACAGTGTGAAGCAACCATGTCATTTGATTCATGTGTTATTTCTTTTACTCTATTTTGTGGACAAAGTAGCTTCAATAATGAGGAAACTAATATTGCTCCCAGGAATTGGATTCTTTCTCTTGGTTGTAATCAAGATCTTCTACTGTTAACTCCTTACAGCATGAAATATGGAATTACAATAGCAAAACAAAGCCATAGCCACTCTAGAGTGCCACTTAAGCGGTTAACCATATAAAGGAAATCATAGATGAGCAGGATCCTGCAATAAGCAGACTAAACAGTTTTGTAAGTGTTGGGCAATGAGGAAGGCTTTAAGCATTATGAAGATACATACTTCCCAGGCATTTTCTTATACCATCTATTATGAGAAATAGGGATACGCGAGCTGCCAGAAACTAGGGACTTTATGATCTGCACATCACTGTTAAAGGAACGAGAATGACAGAGGGCTTACCTTCAATAACAATTCAACTATAGAAATAAACCACAGCACAAGCTATGTTAGTGAAGGAATAACAGGCACAAATTGACAAGTGTACATCCACCTGAAACACCCCCAGCATCCACTTCAAGAAATAGCTTTCAAGACAGAAGTAGGTGATCAGTAGCAAACACCTTCAGTTTTCAAATCTAATAACATCTGAAATTTTGCTGAGAATAAACTTAGTTAACCAACATATGTATACACTCACTTCTCACTTGTCAGTCTCATCAGTTCTCTCCCCTTCACCATCTACTGTGGCTCACACTTTCACTGTAATTAACTGTGTTATAACTACTCTGTCCCACCATCCAACCTGATCAAAGTAATCTTGATGTACAGTAATAACTCTAAAATGTAAAAAGGAATTACTTACCATCTTCCTATTCAACTTTGTCATGATATCTCGTGCAAGACTGAAGAATGCCTAGAAAGTCAAAAACAAAGAAAGGTAATCTCAAGGCACAATATCATTATTTACTATTTTACATGAGGCAGTGACAAACTTACTGATAAGCCAGCTCTTGAGGACTTTGTTTTGGCTCCTGCCCCTTCCACAATCCTCATGTTATTTCCTACTGCTCCAATCATTCCTCCCTTTCTGGTATTGTAAGGCAACACCAGATTGAGGCGAAAGCGGATGAATGTGGTAGTCATCTAGCAGATTTTGTTTCTGTACACTCTTCAGGGCAGATACTTTTTTTCTGCACATACTTGACTCACTGTTTCCTAAAAAGAGCAATTATCTAGAAAAGAGTGCCTGTATATCCTGTAAGAGTATACTTGTTTAACGGAGACTTCCCCATATTCCCGAGATGAATATACTTGTCAGCATTTTTGCAATCTATTTTTGAAGCCCTGGTACAGACATATACCTAAAACTAAAGCAGCAAGTTGGCATTTAAAAGCTTTTATGACGTGCTAAGTATGCACAGTGACATTGTAAGTGGGGGATGCACATGGTGGGAATTCAGTATATGCAAAAACTTAATATGTGCTCCTTGTTGCAGGCAGGGTATAGGCAAGCAGAGGACGTTAATTAAAAATACAAACATGTTGGGTAATGTGACTACATTATGAGGTATAAATGTTTGCTTTGGTAAAACATGTATGAATATTTGCAGGATTTTTATCTGTATTAAATTACATCCGAGTAATGACTCCAGGTGCATGTGCAGTTAACTCCTACTGAAACCTCTAGGCATCAAATATTGCTTTTTCAAATGTACATCAATAATTCCAAAATCCTGCTAGGTATAAGTTTTTAAAAGATACATAATGGCAAACTCAACTGCATTAATATTTGACCTCTGTGTAGTGCAGGTAAAGAAATATTAACGATTTTTATTATATTAATTTATATACATATAATTTTCACTTTTTTTCTAAATACCTCAACAATCAAGTAATACTTGGCTGTCTGTCAGAAATGCTCTGCATTTTATGTGGGCAAGACTGACAGAAAGCTAAGATTTAGAATTAGGGAACACTTAAATATTAGGAATGGTGTTGCCTCTAATGCACTAGCCAAACAGGTGTCCTGTGAAGTCCATGACCATAATTTTATGTTCTCAGTTATTGAGAGAATTATTCCTAATGAGAGAGGTGGTGATATAAGGAATCATGCAGAGACCTCTGAAACTAGGTGCATTATCAGATTAAGAGCTAATAAAGGAAAGGACCTTAATGATAGAATACCCTTGAAACCAGTTCTGAAGAATAGGTTGTTCAAATGAAATTAAATTTTAATGTAAGAGAAACATTAAATATATATATTAAATATACATTTTAAAAATATATATTTTAATTGTTGTTAACTAATGTATTTTTTGTTACAATGTTTATTAAGTATCTATACTTGAAATGTTTTTCCAGTATGACTTTGTACATATTGCAGAATGACTGATTTTACTTTAAGTACTAATTACTTTAAGCATTAATTGATTTGATTGGTTTGAATACTCTTTAAATATAGTTGGGTAGGAAGTGTTTGACGGTCTGAAGAAGCGATGTGCATCATGAAAGCCCTTACCTGAGTGAATAAATTTACCTTGGATTTTACCTACGTTTCATTCATTCTTGGACTGTGTTTAAACTAGGACATTCTGTGCCTTGGTTACTTAGGATTTTTATGAATTAACGGTTTTTATTATATTAATTTATATAGATACAATTTTCACTTTTTTCTAAATACCTCAACAATCAAGTAATACACACAGAACCCCTTAGCCTCATATGAAAGCTCTCGGCTAGATGAATAAAAGCATCTCTATCATAACATCGATAGCTTAGGTTGTCTAATCCTAAAACATGAACACCTAAGCTTCGAAAGCTTACAATAGCTAAAGTACAGTTGTGTACCGCTTACCATAATTATAGATGTTAGAGTGTATTCACTGTTGCAGTCATTACATTTGGGTTATCTGCTTGCAGTAGCCCTCAGTCGGTCTGATTAACAAAGTCTTGGGTCCTGTGTCGGTTGCTGTCCCTTCTTCCATGACATCAGGTCATCAGGGGTATAAAACATGCAGCCAACACCATTACATCAGTTTTTCTTGCCCCATACGTCAGGTGCCCCCCAATGGGAAGCAATTAAATCTGTAACACAAGGATATACCGCCAACAAAAAAGCAAATACACCAAAAAGCTTTTTGGGCATAGTAAGTGAGTAGAGGTATAGCCAAAAGAAGAAAGGGGGCTGGAGAGAGGGTAACCAGGACTGCAACAGTGAATACACTTAATGTTTCACTGTTGCAGTCATAGCTTTGGGAATCCACCCAAATGTAAAGGTTGGGAGGAGGTATTTTAATACAATTAGGACAAGCTATAAGGCCCTGCAAGACTGCAGTGGCAAAACCAGCTCTGGATTTAGAGAAAATTGTCAAATTATAATGCTTGGTGAAAGTATGTGCAGAACTCCAGGTAGCAGCTTCTAGGATGTCCCTTGTACAGATGCACCTGAGAAAGAATATAGAGGTAGATGCAGCCCTGGTTGAAATGGGGTCTGATGCCCTGTGGTTTGTCCATGGTGCTTATAGCAGAAATGAATGCAGTGGCCTATCCATTTTAAAATGGTCTGCTTTGAAATAGCTTTCCCCTCTGTCCCTGCAGCAAATGCCACAGCAGTTGATCACACTTCCTTTGAGGTTTAGTCCTGTCCAAGTAGAATCTAAGTTGTCTGTGCACATCTAAGGAGTGCAGTATCCGTTCCCCTTTGTTCTGTGGGTTAGGAAAGAAGCTAGGCAAATGAATGGACTGATTAAGAGGCACACTGGATACCACCTTGGGCATGAAGGAGGGATTGTTTCTGAGGGATACCCTTGTCTGCATGAAAGATGAAAGGCTCCACTGCCATAAGGGCCTGTAACTCTGATACCCTTCTTGCAGAAGTGACTGCTAAAAGGAAAGCCATTTTCCAGGAAAGGAACTTTAAATCTGCAGTAGCAGCTGGCTCGAAAGGAGTAAGTTTCTCCAAAATAAAGTTAAGGTCCCTGACTGGAGTTGGAGCTCTCCTCGGTGTCCTTAAATTTTTGGCCCCTCTGAGGAAAGTACAGTTTTGTACCTACCATAAATGTAGATGTTAGAGTGCTAATACAGCTGCAGTCATAACAGATGGGTTTTCCTGCCGTCAGGCGGGTCCTCGGTCGGCCAAATTCCAAAGTCTAGGTCCGGCGTCGGATGTCGTCGCTTCTTCCCCGTCAGTGCGACAGGGGTATAAAAGAACCAGCAGACGACATTTTCTTCAGTTTTTCTTGCCCCAGATGTCAGGTGCCCCCAGAAGGAAGGCAAAACATAAATTTATGTAATAATGCAATGCAATATAATCAAAAAGCAGTAGTTTCAAGCAAATACACCATAAAAAAATACCCCAATGAAGTTGTATGAGGGGGTGTTGGCCATTAGGCCTGTCCCAAGAGGGGAAGGAGGGAGGGAAACCTGGACTGCAGCTGTATTAGCACTCGAACATCTACATTTATGGTAGGTACAAAACTGTACTATGTTCATCGTGCATACAGCTGCAGTCATAACAGATGGGTAGAATCCCAAAGCTAAAAAAGGGGTGGTAGGCACAAAGAGGAACTAGGAGGAGCCAGGATACCCTGCAAGACTGCAGTGGCAAAGCCCACTCTAGATTTGGAGTATAATGGTAGGTGATAGTGCTTGGAGAAAGTATGTACAGAACTCCAAGTGGCTGCCTCCAAAATATCTTTGGTAGGAACCCCCCTGAGGAAAGCTGCAGAGGTAGCTGTGGCCCTTATGGAGCGAGATCTGATGCCTGTAGGTACAGGTTTACCATGAAAAGAGTAACAAAAGCGTATACAGTGGGCTTTCCATTTTCAGATTGTCTGTTTGGAAATAGGCTTCCCTTGAGCACCTGTAGCATAGGACACAGAGTTGCTCTGATTTTCTGAAAGGCTTTGTTCTGTCCAAATAATAACGGAGCTGTCTGAATGTCCAAGGAATGTAGTAATCTCTCCCCTTTGTTTTGTGGATTAGGGTAAAAGGTAGGTAAGTGGATAGCCTGATTCAAGGCCACCCTGGATACTACCTTTGGCATAAAGGAAGGATTGGTTCGTAAGGAAACTCTGTCCTGATGGAAAATGATGAAAGGCTGCACAGCCATGAGGGCTTGTAGTTCAGAAACCCTGCGTGCTGAGGTGATAGCCAAAAGGAAGGCTGTCTTCCATGACACATATTGCAGTTCTGTTGAAGCAGCTGGCTCAAAACGAGGCAGGGTCAGTTTTTCAAGAATGAAATTGAGGTCCCAAGCAGGTACTGGTTGCTTCCTTGGGGGTTTTATATTCTTAGCCCCTCTGAGGAACTGTCTTAAGAGAGGGTGAGAGAATAAAGGAGGATCAGTGTTGTATTCTGCAGAAATGGCTGAGGCATGGATTTTGATGGAGGAGAATGAAAGTCCACTGTTTAGCATCTCAGCTAGGTACTGTAATATTTGAGGTAAATTCAGTATTCCAGGATTCTGACCCTTTTTCTGATTCCAGGCACAAAACCGTTTCCATTTTGCGGAGTAGGCTTTTCTAGAAGGCGGCCTTCTGGCCTCCAAAATGACATCCTGCACCTCCTTGGAGAGTAGGGTCCGTTGTGAATTTAAGAAATCTTCCATGCGGCTAGATTGAGTGTTTTCAGATGACTGTGAAGAGTTTTGAAGTTGTGCTGAGTCAGTAGAAGAGGCATTATAGGCAGGATCCATGGTGGGGAATGCGTCAGGCTCCTCAGGAGTGGGCACCAGTGTTGTCTTGGCCAGTCTGGAGCAATGAGAATCATCTTTGGTCTGTCTGCTCTGGCTTTTATTAGAACTTTGGGCAACAGAGGAAGAGGTGGAAAGGCATAAACTGTCATTGTTGTCCAACTGAAAGAGTCCACTTTCCAGGCCTGTGGATGAAAGGTCCTTGAGCAGAATTTTGTCAATTGGTAATTTCTGTGGGTGGCAAAGAGATCTATGTCTGGCCTTCCCCATGCTTGTATTATCTTTGCAGACTTGAGGATGCAACTTGCATTCGTGTGGATCGGTCATATTTCTGCTCAGGTGGTCTGCCAGCGTGTTTTCCTTGCCTGGCAGGAACTGTGCTTGAAGTTGGATTTGTAATTCCAGAGCAGTGTTCCATAGAGACATGGGTAGCCTGCATAGGGGATATGAATGGGTTCCTACCTGTTTATGTACCACATCACTGTGGTGTTGTCTGTCCTTATCAAAAGCTGGCCTGGATGCAGTAGGTCTTTGAAAGCCATAATAGCATTTATTACTGCTAGCATTTCCTTTTGATTGATGTGTAGGTGCTTTTGTTTTTGTGACCATTTGCCCTGAATGCACCGATCTGTCATGTGCGCCCCCCAGGCATAATCAGAGGCGTCTGTTGTGAAGACTTGATTTGCTTGAGGCTTGCAGAATGGGAGACTCATGTTTCTTTGGCATGCTTGGGCCCACCATAGAAATTCCTTTTGAAGACATGGAATCAGTGGTATAATTGTTTCCAAACTGTGGCTGTGTTGAGACCATAAGTTTTTTAGGTACCATTGAAGTTTCCTCATATGCAGCTTTGCACATGGGATTAGCAGGATGCAAGATGCCATGAATCCCAGAGCCTGCAGGATTTTCCTTGCAGTCAGCCTGGTGAGAGTTGCCAGCTTTCTGAAGTATTGAGTTAGTTGCCCTTGTTTCCCTGGCATTAGGTAGGCCATCTGGGTGTTTGTATTCAAGCTGGCACCCAAGAAAATTATTGTTTGACAGGGTATTAGTCTTGATTTTTTTGTTGACTGTGTATCCCAGAGAATTCAACATCATTACAACCGCCAGGTGTTTCAGAAGTATGTGCTTGCTGTCCGCTTGGATGAGGCAGTCGTCCAAATATGGGTATATTTGTATCCCTTGAAGTCTGCAGAAGGCAATTACTGATGCCAGGCATTTCGTGAACACTCTGGGCGCAGTAGACAAGCCAAAGGGCAATGCAGAGAATTGATAATGGGTTGAACCTGCAAGAAATCTGAGGTATCGTCTGCAATCTTGTCTGATTGGGACATGCAGGTATGCCTCCTTGAGGTCCAATGTTACCAGCCAAGACTCCTTGCCCAGCATGGGAAGAAGCTGCTGTAATGTGAGCATCTTGAATTTTGGTACGAGTAGATATGCGTTTAGGATGGATAGGTCCAAAACAGGTCTCCAATCTTTGCCCTTCCTTGGTACCAGGAATAGTCTGGAATAAAAACCTAGACCCTGTTCTTGTGCAGGTACCTCTTGAATAGCTTTCATGTCCATGAGATCTGAAATTTGTTTTTGTGCCTCTGCCCTTTGATTGTGTGGCAGGTTTGGCATGGCTCTCATTTTTGGAAGGGTGTGAAAGTGGAATCTGTAGCCTCTTTCTATGATGTCCAGGATCCATTTGTCTTTTGTGACAATATGCCAATTTTTCGAAAATGCCAGTTTTTCGCCTAAAGGTGCTGCCATTTGAGCCTTGCTTGGCATGCAAAGAGGAAAAAGTCATTGGTTCTGCTTTCTGAATGGCTGTGAACTATCCTCACCACCTCTTGGTGTAGGTGCTTGCCACTGTCTGCCTCTAAATGATCCTTGAGATTGCCCTCTACCCCTCTGGCGCCTGTATCTACCTCTGAGGTTTGTCTGTGGCTGGAAAGGACCAATTTTTTTGAAGGTCAATTTCTACTGAAACGTGGTGGTTGTACCTGTAGAAAATCTTTCACAGTTTGCATTGATTTTGCCTTTTCCTCCATTTTCTTTAATACCTCCTCAGCTTTAACACCAGACAATACATCTTTTTGAAGAGGTGCATCTAGTAATTTTGCTTTGACATGATCTGGTAAGGTTTGCTCTTTGAGCCAAGCATGTCTACGTATGACTGATCCTGTAAACAGCAGCTCTACATGAGGCCTCTAAAGCATCAAAACCACATTGCAAGGTATGTTTACCCACTTGCTCTGCACTATGCAACAAATCCTGCAACTCCAAGTCTGGTTGTTCAGGTTGACATTTTGCTTTTCAACTGAGATAACAAAAACTGTTGATACTTTAACATATGGAACTGACAGTTTAATGCCCTCATGGTTAAGGTGGCCGAGGTGTATACCTTTCCCTCCCCCACCTTTCTAAAGCTCTGGAATCTCTCTCTGAAGGTAATGGATTTTTTGGCAGTGGAGGCCTTAATTCCCTTGGGACCCTGTGAAATAGTTTCTGTTTCAGTCGCATGACTTTTGTATAGGAATTGGTGTGAATCAGGAACCCGGTAATACCCGTCAGGCTTGACTGAAGCTGGAGGTAAAGAATCTGGATTAAGGCTGGCCTCTGAATACACATCTAGTATGTCCAAGACAGGAGGTATAGCCAGAGGCCTGTGCTGAGGGAGCAAGAGGAAATCCCTGAGCCTTTTCTTGGAGTCTGAGTACTCTTGGCCTTCCCAGTGGAAGTGTTCCCTCAAGGTATGCAAGGTTTCCCCAAAAGAGTAATCCTCAGGGGGGGGAACAGAGGGAATGGACTCCTCTGCATCAGAATCTTCAAAAGGGGAGTATGAATGATCCTGGTCCTCAGAATGTTCTGAAGTAATGGAGGCCTGGTCCGAGGAAGGGTATTCTTCCTCCACTCTGGGCCTTTTGTCCGAGGGGGGTTGAGAACCCCCTAATAAGAGTAATCAAATCCTCAGCCATTTTAAGTATCTGCTTTTTAGGCATGGGGCCTTGAGTGGGGCCCTGTGGAGCTTGTCTTTTAGAATGCATGGCTGCTTTAGATTTAGTGAAAGCCTTAATGGAAAAAGAAGAGGAGGGCCTGAAGACACCTTGAGAGGAGGCAGGCCTATCTAAACTCAGTTTCCCTGCCAAGAGTGGCTTCGGTATCTGTAGTCGGGGTGTGGGCCGAAGAGCCTGCGACCTTGGGCACAGAAGACACCGCTAATGAAGTGTCATCGGTAGTCAGGGGCTGCGTAGGCGCCTCGCTGAGAACCGGAGCACCTGTAGTCTGCTTTAGCGTGGTGTCGGTAGAAGTCGTGGACCTCTTATGTCGGTCCTTATCTTTGCATCTTTTACCCAAAACTGGAGTCTGAGTATCCAACGACATAATGTAATTAAACTTTTTGCCAAAAAAGTGTTGGGCGAACTCTGCCAGACGCTTAATAGTGCTTCTGTTGAATGTAGCACAAAAACGACAGGCCGAGACGTTGTGGTCTGGGCCTAAGCAAGGAATACAGAGGGAATGGAAATCCTTATGCGGTATTTGCTTCCCACATGAAATGTAATTATTAACTTTGTCTGACATCGGTCTGAGGCAAGAAATGTTTCCCCAACGGGGTACTTAGCTTTCAAGAAGTCTTCGGTTGAAAAATATTCGTAATCTCAGGAGCTGGCCGACCGGCACTTGCGAACTGCTTCTGCTTCGGGCACCGCGCGGCAAGAAAGACTGAAGAAAATGGCGTCGGCTGGTTCTTTTATACCCCTGTCGCACTGACGTCAGGGAAGAAGCAATGACATCAGACGCCGGACCTAGACTTTGGAATTCAGCCGACAGAGGACCCGCCTGATGGCAGGAAAACCCATCTGTTATGACTGCAGCTGTATGCACGATGAACATCTGCTTCAGCAGTGGGTGAGAAGAGGGGAGGCTCTGTGCTATAATGAGCTGAAATGGCTGAGGCATGAATTTTGGAGAAAAAGGACAAGCCCTTATGAAGCATCTCTGCCAAATATTGTAGACTCTGAGGTAAATTGGGCACTGCTGCGCTCATCCCTTGAAATTGGTTCCAGGTACGAAATCTTTTCCATTTTGTAGCATAAGATTATCTAGTACTAGGCCTCCTAGCCTCAAATGATATCCATCACTGATTTACTGAGGGGTGGTAAAGGAGAGATTAGGTGATTAGCCAGGCTGCTAGGTTCAGGGTTTGCAGCTGAGGGTGCAGAATCTTGTTCTCCTGAGACAACGGGGAAGAAGTCTGAGGCAGGTGCCATGGGGCCAAGCGTGACACTGCGCAGGAGGGAGTACTAGTGTTGGCGTGGCCAGTCTGGTGCAATTAACATCGTCTTTGGCTTGTCCTGTTTGATCTTTAGTAGCACCTTGGAGAGCAGAGGCAGAGAAGGAAAGGCATACATTTTCCAGCTAAAGGACAGAGCATCCACTTTCCAAGCTAGTTTGTGGGGAATCCTTGTGCAAAATTTGTCCAATTGATGGTTCTGGGGGGGGGGGGGGCAAACAGGTCGATATCTGGTCTCCCCCATTTGCTTGTCAACATGTTGAAAACCCTTGGTTCGTTTCCACTCGTGTGGGTCCATGAGGTTTCTGCTTAGTCCATCTGCCAGTGTATTTAGTTTTCCTGGCAGGAACTGAGCTTGTAGATTCACTTGGTAGCTCAAGACTGTGTTCCACAATGCCATGGCTAGTATGCAGAGGGGGTAAGAAAATGTACCCCCTGCTTATGTACCACATGACCGTGGTGTTGTCCCATCTTTACCATTAGTTGTCCTGGAAGAATGTGGTCCTTGAAGGCTGTCAGAACATTCTGTACAGCTAACATTTCCTTTTGATTTATGTGTAGGTGCATTTGATTTGGGTTCCATTTGCCCTGAATGCACTTCCCTGCCAGGTTAGCCCCCCATGCATAGTCCGATGAGTCTGTTAAGGTTTGGGCAGCAGGGAGTAGTGTGAATGGTAGTCCCTTGTTTTGGTGGCAGGCTTCTGCCCTCCAAAGGAACTCTAGGCGTAGACAAGGTACGATAGGAATCATAGCTTCTAGATCCTGTGAATGTTGACACCATAGGCTTTTGAGATACCATTGCAGTTTCCTCATATGCAGCCTTGCATATGGAATTAGAAGAATGCAGGAGGCCATGAACCCCAATGCCTGCAGTATTTGCCTTGCAGATAACTGGGTTTTTGTGGACACTTGTTTGAAGTAGGTTGTCAAATGAGTCCGTTTCTCTGGTGTGAGGAAAGCCATCTGGGAAGCTGTATTCAAGATTGCTCCCAGGAATATAATTTGTTGACAGGGTGCCAGGTGTGATTTCTTTTCGTTTATGGTGTACCCCAGACAAGTCAGTACCCTTTGAACAAAGGCCAGATGATTCAAAAGTATGTCCTGGCTTTCTGCCTGAATTAGACAATTGCCCAGGTATGGATATATTTGAACATTTCTTTGCCTGCAGAATGCAATGACTGCAGCTAGGCACTTTCTAAATACCCTGGGCGCAGTAGATAAGCCAAAGGGCAGTGCAGAGAACTGATAGCGCATGTCGCCTGCTTTGAAGCGTAGGTATCTTCTGCAAGACTCCCTGATAAAAGAAGCATACCTGCACATCCTTAAGTCGTGTTGCCACCCATGCAGCTTTGCCTAGCATAGGAAGCAGCTGGTGAAGAGACATTTTGAATTTTGGAATCACCAGAAAGGTATTTAGAGTAGAAAGGTCCAGGATAGGACACCATGTATTGCCTTTTCTGGGTACCAGAAAGTCTCGAATAGAAACCTTGTCCCTTTTCCTCTTCTGGTACCAACTGAATAGCCCCCATGCTTAAGAAAGAGGGTACTTGATTTTGGGCCTCTGCCCAATGATTTGGGGGTAGATCTGGCCACACGCTTGGTAGTGGTAAGGAGTGGAAGTGAAATCTGTATCCTTGGGACACTACTTAAAATCCATTTGTCCTGGGTAATGAGTTCCCAGTTTTTGGAGTGCAGACCAATCTTTCCGATTAAAGGAGCATTCAGTTGGGAAGTGCTTGGAAGTTTTAAAAGCAAGTCATTGAGACAGTTTCCATTGGGGGGAGTCTTACGACTCCCAGATTTGGGTGTGGAAACCACCCACTGCTTAGTCTTGTGTGCCCCCTGGGACTGAAACCTGGAGTTTCTGCTGTACCAGGTTTGGCTTGAGAAGACCTGGAAGGGGCTGGAAAGGACCAATTCTTAGAAGGCCAATGCCTACTAAATCTGGGAGGCTGAACTTGTAAGAAATCTTTAACAGTTTGCATAGATTTAGCTTTATCTTTCATCTTTTTAAGAACTTGGCCATGTTGCCAAACAGGCAGTCCTGATTTAAGGGAGCATCCAACAATTTAGCTTTAACATGATCAGGCAAAGATTGCTCCTTAAGCCAAGCATGCCTTCTGAGCACAGACCCAGTAACAGCAGCCATGCAAGAGGCCTCTAATGAATCAAATCCACATTGCAAAGTACGTTCTCCAACCTGTTCAGCAGAATGCATTAAATCCTGTAATTCTTTATTTTCCGCACAGACAGGAATCAACAATTTTCTGTTTAGGCAATCCAATAACATGTTGCTGATACTTTAACATATGAAACTGGCAGATTAAAGCCCTAATGGCCAAGGCTGCAGAAGTGTAAACCTTCTTTCCCCCATCTATCCAGCGCCCTGGAGTCTCTTATCAGAAGGGGTAGGATTTTTAGCAGAAGCCTTAATGCCCTTGGGTCCCTGTGAAATGGTCTCTGGATCCGCAAAATTACTTTTAAAAAGGAACTTGTATGAATCAGGAATCCTGTAATATCTGCCAGGTTTTCTGGGAGCAGGAGGCAAAGAATCAGGTGCCAAAGTAGATTCCGAAAAAGCATCAACAATGTCTAGTACAGGAGAAACAGCTAAAGGCCTATACTGAGGCAGTAGTAAGAAATTCCTAAGCCTCTTTTTTGAATCAGAAAAATCCTGGCTTAAAGTATTACTCCCTTAAAGTATGTAAGTTTTCACCAAAAGAAAAATCTTCTGGAGTGGAAGCAGAGGGAATAGAATCCTCTGCATCAGAATCCTCATAAGTAGATAAGGGCAAATCCAGATCATCAGAAGAATCTGAATCCTGGTCAGAAGGTTCATAAACAACTTCAGTCCTAGGTCTCTTAGAAGGGGGAGGTTGGCTTCCCCTGATTAGACTTACAAGATCTTCAGCCATTCTTATTTGTTTTTTTAGGCATAGCGGCCTAAGCATGCGGCCTGGGTGTCTTTTTAGGCATGGTTCGAGATTTAGGCCTAAATGAAGGAGGCGGTTTAATATTAAAGTCCGTAGGTCTGAATACATCCTCAGAAGCCGGTGCCTGCACAGAAGCTCCAGACCTATCCAAGGTAGAGACATCCGCGGGTTCCACAGTTGAAGCATCTCGCGGCATACCGGACTCAGAATGGGTCTCAGTATAGGCCTGCGAATCAGAAGTAGTGGGTATCGGGCTGCGAAAGTGCCTCACTGAGTAACAGCGAACTGGCTTAGAAGAGTCATCGGCAGTTTTGGACCTCTGGGGCCTGTATTTTTTGCGTTTTTTCGAAATCCTGGTAGTCGGATGGCTAACAGACGACATTTCTGGATAATTAAACTGAGAACCAAAATATTTAGAGACAAAAATATACAGACGACGGATAGTGCACTGATTAAAGCACAAAACCTACAGCAAGGTACGTCGCTGTTAGGGCCTAGGCAAGGAACACAGCAAGAATGAAAATCTTTATGAGGTATTTGCTTTCCACAAGCAATGCAATTAACTTTTACTGACATTGGTAAACAGCAAGAAAAAGTTTCCCCAACGGGGGTACTTAGCTTTAGTTGAAGACTTTGGTTCTGAAACTCGAAAACAAAAATTTCAGGAGTCGGCAGACCGGCACTTGCGAACTGCTTCTGCTTTGGGCACAGCAAGAAAGACTGATGTAATGGCATCGGCTGCATGTTTTATATCCCTGACGACCCGACGTCATGGAAGAAGGGGACAGCAACTGACGCAGGACCCAAGACTTTGTTAATCAGGCCGACTGAGGGCTACTGCAAGCAGATAAGCCAAATGTAAGGACTGCAACAGTGAAACACGAAGAAGATCTGTCACATCAAAATTTTTCCTCGGTAAAGAATTCTGGTGGCCGCCTGTAAACAAAAACACACCCAAACAGTGGGGGGCTGCGCACCCCACACCACCAACTAAATATACCAAACTCTGAGATCGCTCTATATTGGGGAAAGGGCAAATCTCTGATATTCTTTCCTGAGGAAAGAATTTAATGATTTGGCCATTTGCTATTGTAAGCTTTCGATGCTTAGGTGTCAATGATTAAGCATTCGACAACCTAAGCTGTTGACAGTTCAATAGGAACCCGAATAAAATGCAACTGACCATGTGTGTGCAACCAGAGTGGTTGCCGAGATATTGTAAGTGGTTTACAAAATATTACAAACTTAATAGTTACTTTGTTTACTGTGACTTGTAAATTTCAGTTTAAAGACCTAGAATCTAAAGAATACTACCACTATAAAAATGGTTTGTGCTGGAGATTTTGCCATTTATACTTCTTTTATAACCCCCAAGGTTCCAGAGATAAAAATATTTGAAATGAGAGGACATAATTTGATTCTTGTCAAAAGGCTTAGGCTCCACCCATTGTAAGTTATAGTGCAAACTTCCTGAGCTCCACTGGAGTGAATGAGTTATCATAAAAGCCGTGGGGCCTATGGGTAAACAATGCTCTCTCTGTATAACACTAAGGCACACAATTCTGGCACTGACACCATCTCGCATGCGCTGGGTTGTAAAATGTTGCTGCTCTAGACTACTGGAAAGTGCTTGGAACAGACAAGTGTTTCTCCCACTGATACATTAGGGCTATTTTGCATTGCTTACAGAGATCAGCATTAGACTAACCATAACAATAGCAATTACTTGTAAATAAAATGTATATTTTCTGTCATATATTACATTTCTTTGTACCTTTAATCATTAGTGTCACTAGAAAGACGTTGTTTTAAAAGACTTTGGGGAAGCAAGGAAATTAGCCTCCTTTTGCTTGGGACAGAATAAGTTAATATCCTCCACTACTTGTCAGAAACATCAGAGCCACAGCTTTATGCTAAAACAGGGAGTGTGTACTTCTGCACACCAATGCAGTTCAACCCAATTAATTACAGTACATTCTGTAAGGCATTCACTTCATCATCCCTGAGCATGGAGTTGGATTTGAGGCCTCTTCCAGCTGTTGTGTTCCTGCAAAGAGCGCCTGCCAGCACCCTCCCCAAAGACAGGCCACTCTCCCCAGCCAGTTCTACAAAAGCCCACGCCCCTAACTGAATCTTTGGCAAAATCAGGACCAAAACCTCTACGTCATTTACTGACTGTTTCTGTCAGTCAGAGACATGAGCATCAGAATATGGCCAAATTTCCGATTTCCCATCCACTGGTCCAGATTACACTTGAGACTAGTTAGCACAATGGTTAAGGTCTTTGCCTCCCATGCACAGCCCACAGCTGTCCAGCCTGGGTTACCTGGTATAGCTGTGTTGAGGGAAAGTTGGAAGTAAAATCAACCTGCCAACCATGAACTACGAATTACACTCAATGTAGATTCAGACAGGATGTACCTTGGAAGTGGATGACATGATGGTACAAAGGAGGCTGGAAATCCTATGTATCCAGGGGACAAGATGGAAGGACAATGCAGCAAAGACACTTGGGCTTGGGATCCAGAGTCTACTACTCAGGAGGATGGGCTAGAAATGGTGTGGGAATTGTAGTGAGCGAGGCTTCAGAAAATGGTAAGGAATCCCCTCAGAATTAGTGAAGGACTCATGGCAATCAGACTCGTGTAATGACAGGGCAGAATTCATAATCTCAGCCTATGCCCCATAACAGGGTTGTGACAGTCAGGAAAAGAGTACATTCATACAGAAGTTGTAGGATCCACTTGATAAAGCAAGCAAACATGAATTGGTGTTGATAATGGGAGACTTGAATGCATATATTGGGATAGAAAGAAGAGGAGGACTACCTTGGTACACATGATGGTGGCAACAGAATAAATTAGAGGGCATTCTAGATTTCTGTCTACTAATGGCTTGGTGGTGTATAAAAAAGCTGAACTTTATGCTTTATATAAACACACCGTAGACTGTTCAGGAAGAGATTTTTATTTTTTTTTGTGATTGAGGTACTACCAATTGATCCCAGGGGTGGTCCTTGGGAGATGTGCTTGGAGTAGAGAGAGTTGTACTGGCAGTTGGAGTTAAAAGCAAACAAACACCCTGGGTTAAATGACATTTTTTTAAACCAGTCTTAAAATTAAGAGCTGCTAAACTTTTGATTTTTACTCTTGCTCTAAAACGTTTGACCAGTAGATGTCACTGTTTCATTAAGATCTCTACACAGCAGGCTTTTACAGATTTACTATTTGCTGTTATCGGTGTTAATATGAAAGTTTTAAATGTTTTTTAATGTTTTTAAATTTACATCCCATATCTAGCTAAAGTATTACTTATTATTTTTACACTTGTACTGAATTGAATGGTAGTTCTATTCAGACAGGATCTGCATGCAGTTTCCTATGACACCTTTTAAACATTTATGTCCAATTAATCCGCGGTGGTGGTGCTGTGGTAGCGTTGTCACCTCACAGTAAGACGCTGTCCGGTTCGATACTCACCTAGAGCGTCTTGTGTGGAGACGAGAGTGACTGGGCGTACCTTCATTGAAGGTTGCGCATCAGGGCTGGTAACTCGGCACGTAAAAATCAACTACCAATCATTACCGGACCGGAGTTCCGCTGTGGTGACCCCTAACCAGGAAAAGCCGAAAGACACAAGTTTAATGTGTCTAATTGTGGACTGGTTACTTAATGGACCTATTAAGGGCTATATATAAAGGACTCATTTTTGTTGGTATGCTCATCTGATGAAATTGCTGATTAATTGTTTTTTTTTGCGTGTTCATTAAAGTTGGTTTGCTACCTGGTGAACCCTCCAGTACCTTATTTTTTGGTTAATGGCTTGATGGTAGCTAACATATGGTTCAGAAAGACAGTCACAAGATCACATACAAGAGTGGTCAGCATACAACTCTGGTAGACTTCCTCCTACTAAGGAAAGAACACTGGCGCACAATCAGGGATTGCAATTTCACCCCAGTGAAAAAACAGTCGGCCGACAGCATAAACCACTGGCTGCCACAATCAGCTGCAAGCAATGGTCAGAAAAGGCTCCAAGGTCAACAGAGACCAGGCTGAAGACCTGGAAGTTGACTGGAGAGAAAGAACAGTTCAAGGAATTACTCAGGCTCTGACATCCCAAAAAGAGGAAGGAATAGGTGGAGTTGAAAAAGAATGTCAGCACCTCAAAATAGCATGTGTGAAGACTATAGAACAGATACGTGGCCAAACCAAGTATGGAAAAATAAGGTACAGAAGAAAAGCTGGTGATGGAATGCAGAAGTCCAGGAAGTCATCAAAAGTAAAATGGAGTGCAGGAAAATGTGGAATACAGAAAAAGACAGACCAGGCTAGGAAGGAATACTGGTCGGCTGACAAAGAAGCTAAGACAAGAGTTGCAACAGTCAAGAACAGGGCATTGGAGAGACTCTACTAGCTTCTGGAAAGTGACTCAGTAGGTGGCACAAAACTATATCAGGTTGCAAGAAAAGAAAGATAAAGAAGATAGATATCCTTCATTAGGGATGCCAGCAACATGCTAACCAGTCCACAGGACATCTAAGGCAGATGGAAGTACTTCCAGCAACTTCTGAATAAAGAAAACTCCACAGAAGCTGTTCTGTCCCAGACACAGCCCTAAGATGAGAGAAAAAGGAGGAGCCCACCCTAGAAGCAAGAATAGTACTAAGGAACATGAAGTCAGGGAAAGCAGCAGGCCTAGATGAGGTCACAATAGATATGATAAAGACGTTGGGTGAGATAGGGGAGAAATGGGATCCTGAGGGTACTCGTAGCATTGTGGAAAGAAAGGTGTATCCCAGACAACTGAAGATTAACCATACTCATGCCAGTGTACAAGAACAAAGGGGACAACCACAACTATGAGCAGCACAGAAGTATCAAACTTATGTCACGCTGCATGTAAATTCTGGAGAGGGCGACTGAAATGGATACACACAGTAGTAGAAAGTAAGATGGCAGATGAGCAGTTGGATTCAGATTAGGATGCAGCACAACTGACCCAAAGTTTGCAGTGAAACAGTTGGGAAGAAGCTAGAGATGAGAAAGAGTCCAAATTGGCATTCCTGGACTTGGAGAAAGCATATGACAAGGTCCCCAAAAAGATTTAGGCAGTACTGCAGTGATCCCAAGTCCCAGAAACATTGGCAGAAGTGGTGCAGGCTATGTACAAGGACCCAATGACAAGTTAATTTGGTCTTACAGATGGGTTCATACTGGTGATGGACTACATTAGTAAACAGGTCAGAGGAACAACAATGTTGCTGTATGCAGATGATGTGGCATTACAGGCAGACTCTAAGCAAGAACCTGAGCAAAGGATAAGGGAATGGAATGCAAAACTGAAGGGAGATGGGATAAAACCAAGTACAGATAAGACAGTGGTAAAGGCAGCAAATTGGGGAAATCAGAAGAAGCAGAGAATTGAGATGCAAGGGAAGATGGTGGAACAGGTGAATAGATTCAGATATCTGGGAGGGGTAGTTGAGGAGAAGGGAAGTCTGAACAAAGAGGTGAAAGCTAGGATCAGAGGGGTTGCGGTCAACTGGCATAGAGTGGGAGGTGTTGTGTACTGGAGAAAAATGCCAAAGAAGCTGAAAAGTAAAGCATACAAAAAAGTGGTGCAGTCAGTATTACTGTATGATACAGAAACCTGGGCAGCATATGCAGTGCAGATAAGAAAGCTAGAGGTGATGGAAACAAAGTGCCGAGAAGGTGTGGTGGGATGGACACTGTGGGACAGATGAAGAAATGAGGGCATAAGAGCAGAAGCCAAAGTAGCCCCATTTGCAGAATATTGCGTTTATGCCTTGTATGCTTTTTGTTAGGAACCTTTGCAGACATTCCAGTTGCTGCATGTGTCTGGTCATACATCTACCAGCGGCATTAACACTCAATGATGGGTCTGATGAGGGCTGAATAGTGTGGCACTATGACCTGGACCTATATACCATGCCCTTGAGCAACACAGAATAAATTTCCTTACTACCCTGGACATATGTTGGTCGAAAGCTAGGTTACTACCCAAATGTGTACCCAAAATCTGACTACAGGATCAATTCTTGCAGGTGGTTTATCAATGCCAGTTTCCTGAGGTGGCTGACCTCCCAAAAGGTACTACTCTACATCTACTGGCATTGAGTTTTAAGCTGTGGTTTTGGAACCAGTCATTTATCAGTGTTAGACCCTCTTGTAAGAGGTTACAGTCTTTTGGTGTGTGTGTGTGTGTGTGTGTGTGTGTGTGTGTGTGTGTGTGTGTGTGGTTCTAGGACTACTCCCAACTTGCAAACTTAATCAGCTAGAGGCCGTTGACATGGGCCTCAACTTCTGAGAAGTAGATGCTGAAAAGGAACAGACCAAGCACAGAGCCTGGAAGGACTTCACTGGTCTCTTTATGGAGTGAGTCTCACCAATCCTAACTTCCTGGGTTCTATCTGTGATACAGCTAGCTATCCAGTATGTTACACAGGGGTTTATGCCCAATTCCATAAGTTTGTTTACAATGCACGAGAGACATTGTGTCAAATGCCTTAGCCAGGTTGAGGTAGGCAGTATGCAACACTTTACACTCATCCACTGCTTTGGTCACCCTCTCAAAGTCTACCAGGTTTAGTATGCATGACCTTCCCTTGACAAAAAAAAACTGGGTTGAGTCAAGTATATGAAGGTTTCCCATGTCTCTGTTGATCATTTCAGGATAATTTGTTCTACAGGTTTGCATAGGAGATTAGTCAGACTAATAGGTCTACAGTTTCTGATGTCTCTTGATGGGCCGCTGTTGTGAAGAGGGATGACCAGTCCTCCATTATGCCCAGTGAAGCTGTGTTCCTGGCCTTAGCAAGTGCAGCCAGGACCTGCTCCTTTTCATAGTTAGAAAGGGTTATGTTTGAAGATATGACATGGGGATGTGTGCGTGTTGGGGGGATAAAGTTGGAACTGAATTAGTCAGCCAGTAGATTCACTATCGCGCTCAGCTCAGTGAATGTGGAAAAATTAACCACCAGCTTGGCACAATGTTGTGCATTACCTGCGAGGCTATCCTGACCTTAAAATAGTCTTTCTTATTACTTGTCTATTTAGTTTGATGAGCAAGTTCTTATCTTTTTGTGAGTTACACTTCCTGCTTTTAGCCATGAGTTTTTTCCTTTTGTTTAATTTAGGATTCGACCAGAATGGCTTATTTTATGAGTTAGTTTTGGGATTACTTCTGGTAGGTGCAGCAGCTTCTATGCAGCCACGGATATGGTTGTACAGATTGTGTGAACAATTCTGTATAGGTTGCCAAGTTGTCTGGATTTGAAGGGGCCTTGAATTTTGACAAACTACTGCTTAATAAAAAGCAGTTTGCTTTGGAATAGCTCCTAATTGTTACAGGGTTTGGTGGGGTTACCATATTGGATTTTTACTTCAAAGAAGGCAGCATTGAGAACCTGACCAGGGAGGATGCGACACTTGGTGGGTGGGGTTGCAGCATTCTCCCATATTTGTGAGAACCAGGTCCAATATGTTAGAACTTCTAGTGGCCATATCCATTACCTGGGTCAAGGGTTTCCATGTTAAAAATATCCAGACATCTCGGTGCCTGCAAATTTGAGGCTATATACAAGGATTTCCAGTCTATAGATGGGTAAAGTCCCCTATGAGTAAGGTGTTTGGTTGAATGTTGAGCGATTCCAGTAGGTCTACGTATGAGCTATTGGTTTCGTTTGACACCAAAGGTGACCTATAGTTTGTTAGGATATGGTATGGGACTTGGTCTACAGTAATTAGCATGTGGAGAAACTCCAGAGCATTGTCCTATTTAACCAACTTAGAGCTATGTTCCATTGATGAACAATTCAGACTCCTTCACATTTAGTCACTGTGTGTGTGTGTGTGTGTGTGTGTGTGTGTGTGTGTGTGTGTGTGTGTGTGTGTGTGTGTGTAGCTGTTTAAATGTGTGGAAAGCACAGAAACCTTTTTCTGCCAGAGTACTTTGTGGCTTTAAACAATGTCCCAGTAAAGATTAGTTGTGTAAGAACTTAAAATAACCTTAGATATCCTTTTCTTCCATGTTGCAGTATTCATAACTGCAGGGAGGTTGCTGCCTGCAGCACCGGACATCTGGCCAGTATACCAAAGTCTTAGGATCAAGGGTATGTACAACATTGCATGTCACAGCCATAAACCGCTGTCTGCTATAAATGCGACGTCTACATGTACCCACTTCAGAAATGACTGCCACATACAGTCGTACCTCTGGGAAGCAAAAAAAAAAAAGGGAAGATTTTCAGACTTACATATGCCACCAGGCAAGAAGGTACCTTATAGAGGTATGTGCCTGTTGTGCCCTGTTTGGCTGGAGAGAAGACAGGGGAATTCCACACAAGGATAAACAAGGTAAGAGGGGGTAGGAGGGGGGACTGAATACTGCAACATGGAAGAGGACATTTAAGGTTATGGCAAGTTCTTACACAACTAATTTATGTCCTAGTCTCATGTTGCAGTATTCATAACTGTAGGGAGCATACCCAAAACTTCAGGTATGAGCCTGGGAGGTAGGTTGAGAGGCCGGGTCTATGAGACCCTGTAAAACTGACCTAGCAAACCCAGTTCTAGCTCTAGAAATCAAATCTAGCTTGTAATGCTTGGTAAAGGTATGCAGTGAAAACCAGGTGGCTGCCTCGAGAATGGCAGTGTAGTCAACCCTCCTAAAAAAGGACGCTGAAGAAGCAACTGCCCTAGTAGAATGAGCTCTCACATTGGCAGTTAAATTCTTTTCCATGAAAACAAAAAGAGATTGCTTTAGAAATCCATGATGCTTATAGTTTGTTTATACACTGCCTTCCCCAAGGCCCAAGGGTGAAAGGAGACAAACAAAGTACAGTTTTGTACCTACCATAAATGTAGATGTCCGATAGGAATGCATCTGCAGTCCTTACAAATGGGTTGTCCTGTCGTCAGGCAGCCCTTCGGTCGGCCGGATTCCAAAGTCTGGGTCTGGCCTCGGCTGGTGTCGCACTTCACCCGACGTCATAGCTGCAGTTATTCGGGTATAAAGGCATCAGCCGACGCCATTTTCCTCAGTGTTTCTTGCCCCAGATGCCAGGTGCCCTCTAGGAAGGCTAACTTTGGATAAATGCAAAAGATTCCAAATAGTAGAAAGCAAACAAAAAATAGGCATGTATGTACATATATACAAACAAATACACCATAATAGATTCCCCCAGCTAGCTACAAGATGGGCAAATACCCTAGGAGTACCACAGAGGGGAAGGAGGGTGGGTAATCCTGACTGCAGATGCATTCCTATCGGACATCTACATTTATGGTAGGTACAAAACTGTACTATGTCCTTCAAGGATGCATCTGCAGTCCTTACAAATGGGTAGAATACCATAGCCAAACTGGGGGGGAATAAAATTATGGTGTAGTTAAGATCCCTTGCAAAACAGCAGTGGCAAAACCTGCTTGGGATCTGGAGTATAAAGGTAAATTATAATGCTTGGCAAATGTATGCACGGAGCTCCAAGTAGCAGCCTCTAAAATGTCTTTGGTAGCCACTCCTCGTAGAAAAGCTGTGGTAGTGGCTGTAGCCCTTGTGGAGTGAGGCCTGATGTTTTCTGGAGTTTTCTTTCCATGGTAGGAGTAACAAAATTTAATGCAATTTCCTATCCACTTAGAGATTGTTTGATTTGAAATTGCTTTTCCTTCCTTTCCTGTTGCATATGCTACCAGTAGCTGGTCAGTTTTCCTATTGCCCTTGGTCCTGTCCAGGTAGTAGCGCAATTGCCTATGCACATCCAAGGTATGCAACAGCCTTTCTCCCCTGTTCTGTGGGTTGGGGAAAAATGTAGGCAGGTGGATAGTCTGGTTCAAATATACTCTGGAGACCACCTAGGCATAAAAGTAGGATTAGTTCTCATGGATACTCTATCTTGATGGAAGATCAGGAAGGGCTGTACTGCCATTAGTGCCTGTAGCTCAGATACCCTTCTTGCTGAAGTGATTGCCAGCAGAAAAGCAGTTTTCCATGATAAGTATTGTAATTCTGCTGTTGCTGCTGGTTCGAAAGGAGGAAGTGTCAATTTTTCTAGCACAAAGGTCAAGTCCCATGATGGCAATGGTGGCTTCCTCGGCGGTTATACGTTTTTAATTTCTCTCAGAAACTGCCTGAGCAGAGGATGTGAGAAGACTGGAGGATCCAAGTCGTATTCTGCTGAAATAGCTGATGCATGAATCTTGATGGAAGAATAAGACAGGCCTTTGTGGAAGAGCTCTGCCAAGTATTCCAGGATGTTGGCTATATTTACCAGTGACACCTTTTCTCCTTTTGCAGTACTCCAAATGAAATATCTTTTCCATTTTGCTGAATAATTTTTTTCTCGTTGAGGGTCTGCGAGCCTCCAAGATAATGTCTTTAACCCTTTGGGATAATTTTGGGTTATTTGTTCTTATGCAATGTTCCAGGCAGTCAGCTGCAGTGTTTTCAGGTTTGGATGCAGGGTGTTGTAGTTGTTCTGTGTTAACAGCAGGGGAACAAGGGGTAGAGGCCATATTTGTTCCCGAGACATGCTCCTCAGTAATGGGTACCAATGTTGTCTTGGCCAGTCTGGAGCTATCAGAATGATCCTTGGGCGGTCCTCTGATCTTCAATAGCACCTTGTGCATCAAAGGAAGTGGTGGGAAGGCATATGCGGTCAGGTTTTTCCAGCTGAAAGATAGGGAGTCCACCTTCCAAGCAAGTGGGTGGTACGTCCTGGTGCAGAATTTCTTCAATTGGTGATTGCGTGGGGATGCAAATAAGTCTATTTGTGGGAGCCCCCATTTTCTTGTAATTGTTTTGAAGATGTCCGGATGCAGCATCCATTCGTGGGCATCCGTGGTAGTTCTGCTTAATATGTCTGCTAGAATGTTTTCTTTTCCTGGAACAAAAATTGCTTGTAACTGAATGTTGTAGCTCAGAGCCACATTCCAGAGGTCCATTGCCATCCGGCATAGAGGGTACGAATGTGTGCCTCCCTGTTTGTTGATGTACCACATAACTGTGGTGTTGTCTGTCCTTATCAACAGTTGACCTTGTCGAAGAAATGGTCTGAATGCCTGAATTGCCAGTTTTACTGCCAGCATTTCCTATTGATTTATGTGTAAGAGTAGCTGGTCTTGAGTCCATAAACCTTGAATGCACTTGTCCAGCATGTGGGCCCCCCAACCGAGGTCTGAGGCGTCCGTTGTGATGGTTTGGCTTGGTTGTGTGTTGTGGAAAGGCAATCCTTTGTTTGATTGACAGGCCTGAGCCCACCATTGGAATTCTTGCCTCAGGCATGGAATTATTGGAATTTGGGTTTCTAGGCTGTGCTTGTGCTGAGACCATAAATTCTTTAGGTACCACTGTAACTTTCTCATATGTAGTCTGGCATGTGGAACCAATATTATGCAGGATGCCATGAAACCCAAGGCTTGCAGGACTTTTCTTGCTGTTAAATGATTCTGCTTTGTTAATGCCAAGAAGCAGAGAGGGAGTTGCTCCTGTTTTTCTACTGTTAAGAATGCCATTTGTTTCATTGTGTCCAGCTCTGCACCCAAAAAGGTTATCCTTTGGGATGGTAGTAGTCTTGACTTTTTTATATTGACTGTGTATCCCAGAGCTTGTAGCAGGTAAATGACCCTTTTCAAGTCCTCTGCTAGCTTGTTTTTGTTGTCCGCTTGTATCAGGCAGTCGTCCAGGTAAGGGTAGATTTGGATTCCTTGAAGCCTGCAATGAGCTATTACTGATGCCAGGCATTTCGTGAACACTCTGGGCGCAGTAGATAAGCCAAAGGGCAATGCTGAGAATTGATAATGCTCTGATCCTGCAAGAAATCTGAGGTATCTTCTGCAATTTGGTCGTATGGGGACGTGCAGGTATGCCTCCTTGAGATCTAGAGTTACCAGCCAAGACTCCTTGCCCAGCATGGGAAGAAGCTGCTGTAGGGTCAGCATTTTGAATTTTGGAACAATGAGGAATGTGTTTAAAGCGGACAGATCGAGAATGGGTCTCCATTTGCTTTCTTTTCTTGGTACCAGGAAGAGCCTGGAGTAAAATCCCTGTCCTTGCTCCATGGATGGTACCTTTTCCACAGCTCTCATCCTTAATAATTGAGTTATTTGTTTTAGAGCTTCCGCATTTTGATTTGGAGGTAGGTTTGGCATTCCTCTCTTCCCTGGTAGAGTATGGAAGTGAAACCTGTAACCTTGGTCTATTGTTTGCAAAATCCACTTGTCTCTTGTGATGTAATGCCAGTTTACTGAAAATAAAGCTAGCTTTCCGCCCAAGGGTGCTTCTAGTTGTTCCCTGGTAGGCGGTGCTAGAGCCAAGTCACTGTGATTGTCCTGTAGCAGTGGTGGTGGCTGTGTCTGTGGCTGCACCTCGCTGGTTGTTACCCTGCCACTGGCGGCCCTGTAGGCACCCTGGAGTGGCTTCTGCCTCTTGAATGCCTATTCCTGCCTCTCTGAGCTCTGGAGGAGTCTGGAAAGGACCAATTCTTGGAGGGCCAATTCCTGCTAAACCTTGGAGGTTGGACCTGTAAGAAATCTTTCACTGTTTGGACAGATTTTGCCTTCTCTTCCATCTTCTTCAGCACCTGTTGTGCAGGAGAGCCAAACAAATTGATCTTGTCCATGGGAGCATCTAGTAGTTTTGATTTGACATGGTCTGGTAAGGCCTGCTCTTTTAACCACGCATGCCTTCTGATAACTGTGCCAGTCATGGCTGATCTAAAGGAAGCCTCCAGTGCATCATAGCCGCATTTTAAGGAATGGTTACTGACTTGCTGAATGTTATGTACCATTTCCTGAACAGATTTTTTGTCTAATGGTTCATCCGAGGACAGTTTTTGGTTAACTGGTCTAGCATAAATTCTTGATACTGGATCATGTGGAATTGACAGTTCAAGGCCCTAGCTGAAAGAGTAGCAGAAGTGTAAACTTTTTTACCCCATCTCTCCAAGGACCTGAATTCCCTTTCAGAGGGGAGGGTTTTTTTGGCAGAGGTAGCTGCTACAGCCTTAGGGCCCTGGGAGATAGTCTCGGGATCTGCAAAGGGAGCCTTATACAAATGGTGATGTGTGTCCGGGACCCTGTAGTACCTATCGGGTTTAGCAGGGGCCGGAGGTAGAGAATCAGGAGCAGTACAAGCATCATTAAATGCATCATCTACAACAGAAAGAACTGGAGGTATGGCTAAAGGCCTATGTTGTGGTAAATGCAGAAAGGTTCTAAGCCTTTTTCTGGAGTCTGAAAAATCCTGGCCCTGCCACTGAAATTGTTCCCTCATAGCATGCAAGGTTTCTCCAAAGGAAAATTCCTCAGGCGGAGAGTCAGAAGGAATGGACTCTTCAGCATCAGTGTCTTCATAAGGGGAGAAAGGAGCCTCTGGAGGGTTTGTGTTATCTGAATCATCAGAGGAATCATCTGTAGAAACAGGCTCAGGGGGCTCTGCTCTAGGCCTCTTCTCTGGAAGTGGGTGAGAGAACCCGTCAGGCTGAGGTTGGGATCCCCGGATTAAAGAAAGGAGATCCTGTGCTAAACTAAGCATTTGTGAACTAGAGCTAGGCCTGTGAGAGGGGATCTTAGCAGGCACAGTTTTAGTAGTTTTAGCTGCTTTGGCCCTGGCAAAGGCCTTAATGGACATTGATGCAGGTGGCCTAGCAGCTCCACGTGCAGGGGTGGAAATATCCAAGGGATAGTGTCAGATAATTCCTGAGAAACTGTAAGAGCAGGAGTGATTTCAGAAGCAGATTCCACCAGGTTGGAAGAGGCCTCGCTAGGAGGTAAGTTTTCGGCTGAAGGAAGAACCGTTTGCTCGGTTTCAGCCGAAACAGAGACACTCGCGGTTGGCTTAACCGCGGACCGAGAGTGTCGGTCCTTTTCCTTGCGCTTTTTAGATATTTGCGTAGTCGGAGGATCCGACGGCGTAATGTAAGCAAAATCGGAGCCGAAAAACTCCTCAGCAAATTCCGACCGACTTCTAAGCGTCCGTCTGTTAAAAGAAGCACAGGCTAGACAAGCTGCTACGTCGTGGTCTGGACCTAAACAAGGTAAGCAGTAAGAGTGGAAATCTTTATGAGGTATTTGTTTCCCACAAGTTACAGTTATTCACTTTTTCTGACATCGGCTGAGGCAAGAAAGAGTCCCCAACGGGGTACTTAGCTTTTAGAAGTCTTCGGTAGACGTATTCGGTAGTAGTAATCTCTGGTTCTGACCGACCGGCACTTGCGAACAGCTTCTGCTTCCGGCGCCACTCGGCAAGAAAGACTGAGGAAAATGGCGTCGGCTGATGCCTTTATACCCGAATAACTGCAGCTATGACGTCGGGTGAAGTGCGACACCAGCCGAGGCCAGACCCAGACTTTGGAATCCGGCCGACCGAAGGGCTGCCTGACGACAGGACAACCCATTTGTAAGGACTGCAGATGCATCCTTGAAGGACATCTGGTCAGACTTTCTAATGGAGTGGGTCTTGTCCAAGTAATACCTTAGTTGTCTATGAACAATCAAGGAATGTAAAGTTCTTTCAGAGGGGGCTTGAGGTTGAGGAAAGAAAACAGGAAGATTAATGGTCTGATTCAAGGACAGCTCATTAACCTTTTTAGGCATGAAGTAAGAATTTGTCCTGAGGGAGAACCTGTCCCTATGGAAGATGAGGTAAGGAGGAATAGCCATTAGGGCTTGGATTTCTGAGACCCTCCTGGCGGATGTGAGGGCTACCAGCAGTACTGTTTTCCAAGTACATCTTAAGTGATGCTGAGCGAGCTGGTTCAAAAGGAGGTAGTGTTAATTTTTCAAGGACAAAATTAAAGGTCCTATGAAGGAGTTATAGGTTTACGAAGGGGTCTGATATGGAGGACCCTTTTTAAGAAGAGTTTTAACTTTAACCTGGGTGCCAAAGGAGGTACCAAGGGAAGACAGGCGGAGACGGCTGACAAGTGTACCTTAACAAGTCAGTCCTGAACATAGAAAAGCTCACACAAGAAAGAAAGGACCATGGATACTGGAATAAGAAAAGGGTCTCGTTTTCCCTTGAGACACCACCTGGAGAATTTTTTCCATTTTCATAGATAATTTCTCCCAGTACTAGGTTTCTGGCCTCCTGCAGGACAGAGTATGTCCTCTGAATATAGGTGTCTGAAGGGGATCAGAACTCCCATAATGAGAGTCTGAGGTTGAGCACCTGAGGGTGGATGAGGGATCCCGTCTTCCGTGAGTGGGTTGAATCGGTGGGGTAACCTGTGCTGATTGTCCTCGTCTAGCAGGGGAAGTAGGTGAAATCAATGCTGTTTTGGTCAAGAGGGGGTCAACCAGCAGGATTTTTTCTTTGTCCCTCTGGATCTTCAGAAACATTTTTGAATCAGTGTAAAGGGGGGAAAGTCTACAGATGCATCCCCATCCAAGAAAAAAAAAAGCATCTACAGTCCACCTTCCAAAGCCTGTGGATGTAGGTCTCTTGTACAAAACAGAGGCATCTGATTGTTCTGAGAAAAGGCAAACAGATCTACCACAGGAATACCCCACTTGTGAAAAAGATACACCACCTGCTTGTAAAGCATCCGATCGTGAGAGGGTGCAGAGATTCCGCTGAGTGTCCGCCATCACATTCTCTGTGGAAGGAACGTACACTGCTTGCATGTAATGTGTAGTTTTACTGCTATAGGGACTACATCGGAACTGCCAAGCTGCAGAGTGGGTAGAAAGATCGTCCCCACCTGCTTGTTGATATACCACAGGACAGTCGTATTGGCTGTGACTACTTTGAAGGTGTCTGGTAAGAGAATTTGGTGGAATGTTCGCAATTCAAAGAAAAAGGCCCTCATCTCTTTGATACTAATGTCTTCCCTTTGAGGGAGGACCATTCTCCCTGAACTTTGTTCTGGTTGTTGTGGTTTTGTAAAACTGCTCCCCAACCCAGGGGTGGCGCATTTGTGTTGTAAGGGTGGAGGGATCTGCAAAGGTACACTCTGAGATTGATAGATGCCAAGAGCGTGGGAGTAAGAGAGCGTGGGAGAGCGTGCGAGGTGTTTGAAGGTAATGGTTGAGGGCTTCTACCTTTTGGCAGGGGATGAAGGCTGCCATCTTGTTGGTTTCTATCCTGCACCGTAAGACTATCAGGTCCTGAGTAGGTGTCAGGTGAGACTTTTGCTGGTTCACAGCGAACCCTTGGTCTGCCAACATTTTGGACACCATGGCTAGGTGATGGTAAATTGTGTGGCAGTCCTGGTGAAGGATTAACAGGTCATCCAGGTATGAATATATTTGTATGCCCTGCAATCCGCAGTGGGCGATACTTGGAGCTAGGCACTTTGTGAATACTCTGGGAGGTGTAGATAACCTAAACGTCAATGCAGAAAACTGAAAATGCAAGGAACTCACTGAAAAAGTACAGTTGTGTACACTTACCATAAATGAAGATGTAGATGTTATAGTATTAACTTTTGCAGTCATCACATTTGGGTTATTTGCTTGCAGTAGCCCTCAGTCGGCCTGATTATCAAACTCCTGGGTCCTGCATCGGTTGCCGTCTTCATCTTCCATGACGTCAGGTAGTCAGGGGTATAAAGCATGCAGCCGGCGCCATTTCATCAGTTTTTCTTGCCCCAGATGTCAGGTGCCCCCATAATGACAAGCAATTATATACAAGGTTACACCTCCAACAAAAAAGCAAATACACTAAAAAGCTTTAAAGCATACTAAACAAGAATAGAGGTATATAGTCAATAAAAGTCAGGGGGGCTGGAGGGAGGGCAACTAGGACTGCAACAGTGAATACACTCGAACATGTGCATTTATGGTAAGTGTACACAACTGTACTATGTTCTTCGTGTTTCACTGTTGCAGTCATCACATTTGGGTAGACTCCTAAAGCTAAGGATGGGAGGAGATAATTAGATAGAATTTAGCATTAGGACCAGCTATAAGGCCCTGCAAGACTGCAGTGGCAAAACCAGCTCTGGATTTAGAAAAAATTGGGAAGTGGTAATGCTTCGTGAAGGTATGTACAGAACTCCAAGTAGCAGCTTCTAGTATGTCCCTGGTAGGGACACCTCTGGGAAAGGCTGTAGAGGTAGATGCAGCCCTGGTTGAATGTGGTCTAATCCCACTGTGGGGTAGGTTTTCCATGGTGCTTATAGCAGAAATGAATGCAGTGGCCTATACACTTAGAAATAGTTTGCTTTGAAATGGCCTTCCCCTCTGCCCCTGCAGCAAATGCAACCAGCAGCTGTCCAGATTTCCTGACAGGTCTAGTCCTGTCCAAGTAAAATCTAAGTTGTCTCTGCACATCCAGTGAGTGTAGTACTCGCTCCCCCTTGTTCTGTGGATTAGAAAAGAAGGTTGGCAAACAAATGGACTGATTAAGGGCCACACTGGATACCACCTTGGGCATGAAGGAGGGATTAGTCCTGAGGGACACCCTGTCCTTATGAAAGATGATGAAAGGCTCCACTGCCATGAGGGCCTGTAATTCAGACACTCTACTTGCTGAAGTGATGGCCAGAAGGAAGGCTGTTTTCCAAAAAAGGAATTTCAACTCTGCATTTGCAGCTGGTTCAAAGGGAGGTATAGAGTGATTTTCCAATACAAAGTTGAGGTCCCAGACTGGAGTAGGGGCTCTCCTGGGTGGTTTTAAGTTTTTGGCCCCTCTGAGGAACTGCTTCAACAGTGGATGAGAGAAGAGGGTTGGTTCTGTATTGTAACTAGCTAAAATGGCTGAGGCATGAATTTTGATGGAGGAAAAGGAAAAGCACTTGTGATGCATCTCAGTTAAGTACTGAAGAATCTGAGGTAAATTGGGTGCTGCTGTGCCCATCCCCTGAGTGTGGCTCGAGGAACAGAATCTTTTCAATTTTTTAGCATAGGATTTTGTAGTACTAGGCCTCCTTGCTTCCAGAATGACATCCATCACTTGTTTACTGAGGGATGGTAACGGAGAGATCAGGTAATTAGCCAGGCTGCCAGGTTCATGGTTTGAAACTGTGGGTGCAGAATCTGACCCTCCTGCTGGGACAGCAGGGTAAGGGTCTGAGTCAGGTGCAATGGTGCCAGCAGTGACACTGCACAAGAGGGGGTACACCAGTGTTGGCGTGGCCAGTCTGGTGCAATCAGTATCGTCCTTGGTTTGTCCCATTTGATCTCTAGTAGTAACCTTGGGGAGGCAGAGGGGGAAAGGCAAACTGATAGGTTTTTCCAGGTGAAGGACAGGGCACCCACTTTCCAAGCTCGTTTGTGGTGAGTCCTTGTGCAGAATTTTTCCAATTGGTAGTTCTGGGGGGAGGCAAACAGGTCTATATCTGGGCTCCCCCATTTGTTTCTCAACATGCTGAATATCTTTGGTTCCAGTTTCCACTCGTGTGGGTCCATGAGATTTCTGCTTAGTTCGTCTGCTAGTGTATTTAGATTTCTTGGCAAGAATTGAGCCTGTACGTGCACTTGGTAGCTCAATGCTGTGTTCCACATAGCCATGGCTAGTCTGCAGAGAGGATATGAGTGGGTCCCCCCTGCTTATTTATGCACCACATAAAACAGTGGTGCTGTCCGTCTTAACCATTAATTGCCTTGGAAGAATGTGGTCCTTGAAGGCTGTCAGAGCATTCTGTACAGCTAACATTTCTTTTCGATTGATATGCAGGTGCATTTGATTTGGGTTCCATTTGCACTGAATGCACTTCCCTGCCAAGTGAGCCCCACCATGCATAGTCTGTTAGGGTTTGGGCGACAGGGGGTAGAGTGAATGGCAGTCCCTTGTTTTGGTGGCAGGCCTCTGCCCACCAAAGGAACTATCTTTAGACAAGGTATGATAGGAATTATTGCTTCTAGATCCTGAGAATGTTAACACCATAGGCTTTTTAGATACCATTGTAGTTTCCTCATATTCCTCCGGTTCTGGGTTTGGACTGAGACGGCCTGGAAAAGGCAGGAAAGGACCAATTTTTAGAGTGCCAATGCCTACTAAATCTGGGAGGCTGTACTTGTAGGAAATCTTTAACAGTTGGCCTATATTTAGCTTTTTCCTCCATCTTTTTAAGTATTACTTCTTTGCCAAACAAGCGGTCTTGGTTTAAGGGAGCATCCAGCAACTTAGCTTCAACATAATCTGGCAAAGATTGCTCCTTAATCCAAGCATGCCTTCTAAGTACAGACCCAGTGACAGCAGCCCTGCAAGATGCCTCTAGTGAATCAAAACCACAATGCAAAGTATGTTTTACAACTTATTCAGCAGAATGCATTAAATCCTGTAAATCTTTATTTTCAGCACTGTCAGGAGTAAACATCATTTTCTGTTTAAGAAACCCAATAATATGCTGCTGATACTTTCATATTAAACTGACAGTTTAAGGCCCTAATGGCCAAGGTTGCAGAAGTGGATACCTTCTTACCCCATCTATCCAGCACCCAGGAATCTCTACCAGAAAGGGTAGGATTTTTGGCAGTAGTAGCCTTAATGCCCTTGAGTCCCTGTGAAATGGTCTCAGGATCCGCAGTAGGATTTTTTAGAGAGGAACTTGAGAGTCAGGAAAGTACAGTTGTGTACACTTACCATAAATGTAGATGTCAGAGTGTATTCACTGTTGCAGTCATTACATTTGGGTAATCTGCTGGCAGGTTGCCTTCAGTCGGCCTGATTAACAAAGTCTTGGGTCCTGCATCAGTTGCTGTCCCATCTTCCATGACGTCAGGTCGTCAGGGGTATAAAACATGCAGCCAATGCCATTACATTGGTTTTTCTTGCCTCAGGTGTCAGGTGCCCCCCCAAATGGGGATCAAATAAAATTAAAACACACAAAAATATACCTCCAACCAAAAGCAAATACGCCAAAAAGGCTTTAAGCATAGTAAAAGAAAGTTGAGGTATAGTAAGAGGAAAAACAGGAGGCGGGAGGGTAACCAGGACTGCAACAATGAATACACCCGAACATCTACATTTATGGTAAGTGTACACAACTGTACTATGTTCTTAGTGTTTCACTGTTGCAGTCATTACATTTGGGTAGATTCCCAAAGCTATGGTTGGGAGGATGTAGTTATACAGCATTAGGACCAGCTATAAGGTCCTGCAAGACTGCAGTGGCAAAGCCAGCTCTGGATTTAAAGAAAAATTGGTAAATGGCAATGCTTGGTGAAAGTAGGTACTGAACTCCAGGTAGCAGCTTCTAGAATATCCTTGGTAGGAACACCCCTGAGAAAGGCTGCAGAAGTAGATGCAGCCCTGGTGGAATGAGATTTGATCCCCTAGGGGATAGGTTTTCCATGGTGCTTATAGCAGAAATGAATGCAATGGATTATCTATTTAGAAATCTTTTGTTTTGAAATAACCTTCCCCTCTGCCCCAGCAGCAAATGCCACTAGCAATTGTTCAGATTTTCTTTGAAATTTAGTTCTGTCCAAGTAGAATCTAAGTTGTCTGTGCACGTCCAAAGAATGCAGAATCAGTTCCCCTTTGTTTTGTGGATTGGGATAGAAGGTTGGCAAATGAATGGACTGCTCAAGAGCCACACTGGAAACCACCTTGGGCATGAAGGATGGATTGGTCCTCAGATACCCTGTCCGCAAGAAAGATGATGAAAGGCTCCACTGCCATAAGGGCCTGTAATTCAGAAATCCTTCTAGCTGAAGTGATTGCTAAGAGAAAGCTGTTTTCCAAGAAAGAAATTTTAAGTCTGCAGTAGCAGCTGGCTCGAAAGGAGGTAAAGTGAGCTTTTCCAAAACAAAGTTAAGGTCCCAGGCAGGGGTAGGACCTCTCCTGGGTGGTCTCAAGTTCTTTGCCCCTCTGAGATACTGTTTGAGCAGGAGATGAGAAAAGAGGGGTGGGTCTGTGTTATAGTGCTGAAATAGCTGAAGCATGGATTTTATTAGAGGAAAAAGACAGGCCCTTGTGAAGCATCTCAGTTAAATATTGCAAAATCTGAGGTAAAATGGGCATTGCTGTGCTCATCCCTAGAGACTGGTTCAGGCACAGAATCTTTCATTTGTCAGCATACGATTTTCTAGTACTAGGTCTTCTCGCCTCCAAGATGACATCCATCACAGGTTTGCTGAGGGATGCTATAGGTGAATTTAAGTGATTAGCCAAGCTACAAGGTACAATGTTGGGAGCAGAGGGTGCAGAATGTAGTTCTCCTGCTGAGACCATAAGGAAGGTGTCTGAGGCATGTGCAATGGAGATATTTGTGACACTGCGCAGGAGTGGGTACCAGTGTTGGTGTGGCCAGTCTGGAGCAATCAAAATCATTTTTGGTTTGTCCTGTTGACTTTTAGCAGAACTTTGGAGAGCAGAGGGGGAAAGGCGTAGACTGATAGGTTTTTCCAGCTGGAGGACAGAGCATCCACTTTCCAGGCTTTTTTGTGAGGAGTCCTTTTGCAAAATTTGTCCAACTGTTAGTTCTGGGGGGAGGCAAATAGATCTATGTCTGGGCTCCCCCATTTGATTGTCAACATGTTGAAAATCTATGGTTCCAGTTTCCACTTGTGTGGGTTCATGAGACTTCTGCTTAGTCTGTCTGCCAGTGTATTGTTTTCCTGGCAGGAATTGAGCTTGTAGTTGCACTTGGTGGCTCAAGGCCGTGTTCCACAAGGCCAAGGCTAGTCTGCAGAGGGGGTAGGAATGTGTACCCCCTGCTTGTTTATGTACCACATAACCGTGGTGTTGTCCAGTCTTTACCATTAAATGTCCTGGATGAATGTTGTCCTTGAAGGCTGTACGGGCATTCTGTACAACTAACATTTCTTTTTGATTGATATATATGCAGGTGCATTTGATTTGAGTTCCATTTGCCCTGAATGCACTTCCCTGCCAGGTGAGCCCCCATGCACAGTCTGATGCATCTGTAGTTAGGGTTTGGGCGGCAGGGGGTAGTGCGAACAGTAGTCCCTTGTTTTGGTGGCAGGCCTCTGCCCACCATAGGAATGCCAGGCGTCGGCAAGGGATGATAGGAATCATTGTTTCCAGGCTGTGACAATGTTGACTCCACAGACTAAGTACCACTGAAGTTTCCTCATATGCAGTCTTGCATATGGAATTAGAATTCAGAAGGTCATGAACCCCAAGGCTTGCAGTATTTGCCTTGCAGATAGCAGGGTTTTTGTGGCCACTTGTTTGAAAGTAAGTTACCAAATGAATTTGCTTTTCTGGCATGAGGTAAGCCATCAGGGCAGTTGTATTCAAGCTTGTATCCAGGAATGTGATCTGTTGAGAGGGTACCAGTAGTGATTTCTTTTCATTTATGGTGCACCCTAGACAAGTTAGAACCCTTTTTACAAATGCCAGATGATTTATAAGTATGGCCTGCTTTCTGCCTGAATTAGACAATAGTCCAGGTATGGATATATTTGAATATTTCTTTGCCTGCAAAATGCAATTACTGGAGCCAGGCACTTTGTGAATACCCTGGGTGCAGTAGACAAGCCAAAGGGCAGTGCAGAGAACTGATGCAAGTAGCCTGCTTTGAAGCGTAGGTATCTTCTGCAAGATTCCCCGATTGGGATATGCAGGTAAGCTTCTTTTAAATCTAGAGTTGCCAACCAGGCATCTTTGCCTAGCATAGGAAATAAAGTATAGTTTTGTACCTACCATAAATGTAGACGTTAGAGTGTAAACACTGCTGCAGTCATTACACGTGGGTTATCCTGCCGTCAGGCGGTTCCGCAGTCTGCCAGAGTTCCAAAGTCTTGGTCCGGTGTCGGTTGCTGTCGCCTCCTCCCTGACGTCAGTGCGACAGGGGTATATAAGATGCAGCAGACGCCATTTTCTTCAGTTTTTCTTGCCCCAGATGTGAGGTGCCCTCAAATAGGTAGGCAATTCAAATTGCTAGTCAAATATACAAAAGAAAAGCAAACAACCATTTTTAGTTACCAGCAAATACTCCCCATAGTTAATAAAGGGTAGATGACCTAGGTAAGTACTAGAAAGTAAGAGGGGAGGGTAACCTGGACTGCAGCAGTGTTTACACTCACATCTACAATTATGGTAGGTACAAAACTGTACTATGTTTGTCGTGTTACACTGCTGCAGTCATTACACTTGGGTGGAATCCCAAAGCTGAGGTAGGGAGGCTGGATCTACAAGGCATTAGGGGCGGCTATAAGGCCCTGCAGTACAGCAGTGGCGAAGCCAGCTCTGGATTTGGAGTATAAAGGCAAATGGTAATGTTTGGTGAAAGTATGCACAGAACTCCATGTTGCTGCTTCCAAAATATCCTTGGTAGGTACTCCTCTGAGGTAGGCAGTTTAAGTGGCTGTTGCCCTGGTGGAGTGAGATCTAATGCTGCTAGGTACAGGTTTCCCATGGTGGGTATAGCAGAAATGTATATAGTGTCCTATTAAATTTTGAAATAGTCTGCTTTGAAATGGCTTTTCCCTGTGCTCCTGCAGCGTATGCTACCAATAATTGCTCAGATTTTCTGAAAGCTTTGGTTTTGTCCAAGTAGAAGCATAACTGTCTGTGAATGTCCAAAGAATGTAGTAGTCTCTCATCCACTTTCCATGCTTGTGGATGGTAGCTCCTTGTGCAGAATTTCTGTAATTGGCAGTTCTTTGGGGAAGCAAACAGATCTATGTCCAGGCTCCACCATTTTTGTGTTATCATTCTGAATATTTGTGGGTTCAGTTCCCATTTGTGTGGGTCCATAATGTTTCTGCTTAGGTCATCTGCCAGTGTGTTTTTCTCTCCTGGCAGGAATTGTGCTTGCAGATGAACTTGGTAGTTTAGAGCTGTGTTCCACAAGGTCATGGCTTGTCTGCAGAGGGGGTAGGAGTGTGTGCCCGCTTGCTTGTTTATGTACCACATAACTGTGGTGTTGTCTGTCTTTATTAGCAATTGTCCTGGATGCAGCAGGACCTTGAAAGCTATAATAGCATTTTGTACAGATAGCATCTCTTTTTGATTGATGTGGAGATGTCTTTGCTCTGTGGGCCACTCGCCCTGGATACATTTTCCTGCCATGTGTGCTCCCCAGGCGTAATCCGATGCATCTGTTGTCAGTGTCTGCCTGGCTGTGGGTTGAGTGAAAGGCTGTCCCTTGTTGAGGTGACAAGCTTGTGCCCACCATCGAAACTCCTGTTGTAGGCAAGGAATTAGTGGTATAACTGTTTCCAAACTGACAGGTACCATTGTAGTTTCCTCATATGCAGTCTGGCATATGGAATTAGTAGTATGCAAAATGCCATGTAGCCCAAGGCCTGCAGAATTTTTCTTGCAGGGAGTTGGGTCTTTGTTGCCATTAAATGAAAATATTGAGTCAGTTGTCCTTGCTTGTCTGGCGTGAGATAAGCCATCTGGGCCGTTGTGTTCAAGCTGGCACCCAGGAATATTATCTGTTGTGAGGGCACTAGTTTTGATTTCTTTTCGTTTACTGTGTACCCCAGGCAACTTAACTTTTTTACGTACGCCAGATGCTTTAATAGAATGTCCTTGCTCTCTGCTTGAATCAGGCAGTCATCCAGGTATGGATAAATTTGAATTCCTTTTTGCCTGCAAAATGCAATTACTGGTGCCAGGCATTTTGTGAAGACCCTGGGAGCAGTAGATAAGCCAAAGGGCAGTGCAGAGAATTGATAGTGCATTGACCCAGCTAGAAATCTGAGGTATCTTCTGCAGTTTTGTCTGATTGGACCTCAGAGGCATACCTGCATGTCCCCAAGTCACAAGCCAAGCTTTCTTGCCCAGCATGGGAAGAAGCTGCTGCAGTGTCAACATCTTGAATTTCGGAACATCCAGGTAAGTGTTTACTGAAGAAAGGTCCAGAATGGGTCTCCAGGCTTTGTCCTTTCTGGGAACCAGAAAGAGTCTAGAGTAAAATTGTTCCTGTGGTGGTTCCTTTTGAATAGCTCTCATGTCCATGAGTGCTGTAATTTGTTTCTGAGCCTCTGCCCATTGATTTGGTGGCAGATTTGGCATTCTTTTTAGCCTTGGCAGAGTGTGAAAGTGGAACCTGTAACCTTGAGATACAATGTTGGGAACCCATTTGTCTTTGGTAATGCAATGCCAGTTGTGATAGAAAAGTGCCAGTTTTCCTCATAAGGGGGCTGCCAAGAGAGCTGTTTGGCAGCTGCAGTGGAAAGTCATTGAGGCTGCTTTTTAGAAGGCTGAGGCGTGTCTTCCCCTTCTTTCTGGCCTGGTGTACCCCATTGTCGAGGCCTGTAAGGGCCTTGTGTCTGACCTCTACCTCTTGGACGTCTATATCTGCCCCTTTGAAGCCGGTCTGTGACTGGAAAGGACCAATTCTTTGTTGGCCAATTTCTGCTAAAACGAAGAGGCTGAACCTGTAAGAAATCTTTCACCATTTGCAACGATTTTGCCTTATCCTCCATCTTCTTTAATACCTCCTCTGCCTCAACTCCAAACAGCACATCCCTCTGCAAAGGTGCATCCAATAATTTGACCTTAAAATGATCTGGTAATGCATGTTCTTTTAACCAAGCACGCCTTCTAATGACAAAGCCTGTAACTGCTGCCCTACAGGAGGCCTCTAAGGAATCAAACCCTCATTGCAAAGTATGTTTTCCCACTTGTTCAGCTGCATGCAATAAATCCTGCATTTCTTTAAGGTTAGGCGGATCTGAATCTGGAAGCATCTTTTGTTTCAACAGACATCAAAAATTGCTGATATTTTAGCATGTGAAACTGGCAATTCAAGGCTCTCATTGCTAAAGTTGTAGACGTATATACCTTCTTTTCCCATCTGTGTAATGCTCTGGAATCTGTCAGGAGAAACTTTTTTTTTTTTTTGCTGAGGCCATAATCCCTTTGGGTCCCTGAAAAACGGTTTCAGGGTCAGCAACAGGGCTTTTGTACAGAAATTTGAGAGAGTCAGGGCCTCTTAATATCTATCAGGTATAACTGGGGCTGGGGGTAAGGAGTCAGGGTTTAAACTGGATTCAGTGTACACATCATCCACAATATCTAAAACTGGCGGGATAGCAAGGGGTCTGTGTGGAGGCAATAAAAGGAAATCTGAGCCTTTTCTTGGATTCTAAGTAATCCTGGCCTTCCCAATGGAAATGTTCCCTCATGGTATGTAAGGTCTTCCCAAAGGAGTAATCCTCCGGCAGAGAGGCTGAGGAAATGGACACCTGGTCAGAAGATTCATAGTCTGCATCCTGTCTGGGCCTTTTATCAGGAGGGGAATGGCATCCCCTGATCAGGGTGATTAGGTCCTCGGCCATTTTTAGCATTTGTTTCTTAGGCATGGTAGCCTGTCCTGGAGAGAGTTGTGTCCGTTTCTTTGCTTTTAAGGGGGGCTTAGACTTAGCAGAGGGTTTAATGGTTAACTGGGTAGGTCTGAAAACACCCTCTGTAGCTGTGGATTGCTCAGCTACTTCGGTTCCCTCTGTAGGGTTAGGATCGGAAAGCTGAAAACCTAGTGCGTCCGAAGGCCCAGCCAGCTCCACGTGGGAGTCTGAGGCGGTCTGTGGAAGTGGTAGTCAGGGGCTGCGTAGGCGCCTCACTGAAAACCAGAGGTCCGGCGTAGAAGAGGCCTCGTCAGTTTTGGGCCTCGGATGCCTGTCCTTGTGCTTTTTATGCATTGCGGTAGTCGGAATTTCCGACGGCATGGTGTAATTGAATTTTCTGCCAAAATAATGTCGGGCAAAATCAAACAGACGTTTAATAGTGCGCTTGTTAAACCTAGCACAAAACAGACCACCAGTGACATCGTGGTCAGGGCCCAGGCATGGAATACAATAGGAGTGGAAATCCTTATGAAGTATTTGCTTCCCACAAGAAATACAGTTATTAACTTTTACTGACATCGGTCTGAGGCAAGAAGTTGTTTCCCCAACGGGGTACTTAGCTTTCTTAGAAGACTTTGGTTCTGGATTCGGAATGAAAATCTCAGGAGTCGGCCGACCGGCACTTGCGAACTGCTTCTGCTTCGGGCACCGCGTGGCAATAAAGACTGAAGAAAATGGCGTCGGCTGCATCTTATATACCTCTGACGCACTGATGTCAGGGAGGAGGCGACAGCAACCGACGCCGGACCAAGACTTTGGAACTCTGGCCGACTGCGGGACTGCCTGACGGCAGGATAACCCAAGTGTAATGACTGCAGCAGTGTAACACAAGGAACATCTGGTGAAGAGTCAGCATCTTGCATTCTGAAATGTCCAGAAAGGTGTTTAGAGTAGACGGGTCCAGAATTGGACGCCATGATTTGCCTTTTCTGGGTACCAGGAAAAGCCTGGAATAGAAACCTTGTCCCTTTTCCTCTTTTGGTACTGGTTGAATAGCCCCCATGTTTAAGAGGGAAAGTACTTGTTTCTGAGCCTCTACCCACTGATTTGGGGGCAGGTCTGGCCACCAGTTTGGTGTTAGCAACGTGTGGAAATGAAATCTGTATCCCTGGCACACTATATTTAAAACCCATTTGTCCAGGGTTATGAATTCCCAGTTTTTTGCTTGAAGAGCAATTTTTCCTCCCAAAAGGGCGGCTGAAAGGTAAGTGCTTGGTAATTTCAAAGGAAAGTCATTGAGACCGTTTACCATAGGGGGGTGTCTTGTTATTTACAGATTTGGAAGTGGAGGCCCCCCATTGCTTAGTTCTGAGAGTCCCTTGGGAGTGAAACCTGGTGCTTTTGGTGTGTCTGGGTTTGGCTTGAGTGGATCTGGAAGGAGCTGGAAAGGACCAAGTCTTAGTTGGCCAGTCTTCTAAATCTTGGAGGTTGCACTTGTAAGAAATCTTTTACAGTTTGCATAGATTTAGCTTTATCTTCCATCTTTTTTAGAACTTCTTCAGCCTTACTGCCAAACAGGCGGCCCTGATTTAAAGTAGCATCCTACAATTTTGCTTTAACATGATCAGGCAGTGATTGCTCCTTAAGCCAAGCATGCCTTCTAAGCACAGACCCAGTAACAACAGCCCTGCAAGAGGCCTCTAAAGAAATCAAAACCACACTGCAAAATGTTTTCCAACTTGTTCAGCAAAATACAATATATCCTGTAAATCTTTATTTTCCACAGTCTGAAATCATTATTTTGTTTGAGCAGTCCCATAATATGCTGGTGATATTTTAGCATATGAAATTGGCAGTTTAAAGCCCTGAAAGTCCCATAATATGCTGGTGATATTTTAGCATATGAAATTGGCAGTTTAAAGCCCTGATTGCCAAAGTTGCAGAAGTATAAACCTTTTTACCCCATCTATCCAATGCCCTGGAATCTCTATCAGAAGGGGTAGGATTTTTAGCAGTAGAAGCCTTAATGCCCTTAGACACCTGAGGAAGTTTCTGGATCCGCAAGAGGGTTTTTGAAAAGGAACTTGTGGGACTCGGGAACCCTGTAGTATCAGTCAGGTTTACTGGGAGCCAGGGGCAGGGAATCAGGGGCCATACTAGATTCCAAAAACACAACAATGTCTAGTACAGGAGGTATAGCCAAAGGCCTATGCTGAGGTAGAAGGAAATTCCCAAGCCTCTTTAGATTCAGAAAATTCCTGACTTTCCCAATGGAAATGCTCCCTTAAGGTACGTAAAGTTCCCCCAAAAGAAAAGTCCTCAGGGGGGAGGAAGCAGAGGGAATGGAATCCTCTGCATCAGAATCCTCACAGGAAGGAATGAACAAATCTAGGCCATTGGAAGAATTAGAGAAAAGTGTCCTGATCAGAAGAATCATAGTCCAGCTCAGTCCTAGGCCTCTTAGAAGGGGGGGGGGGGTTGATTACCCCTGATTAGAGTAGTAAGATCTTCAGCCATTTTGATCATTTGTTTTTTAGGCATAGGGGCCTGAACATGTGGCCTGGCAGTCGGTTTTTTAGACACAGACAGAGATTTAGGCCTTAGAATAGAAGATGGGAGTCAGTTTAATATGCAGGTCTGTAGGCCGGAATACACCCTCAGAAGCCGGTGCCTGCACAGCGGCTCCGGACCCATTCAGGTTAGAGACATCTGCAGGTTCCATAGGAGAAGCATCTCGCGGCATACCAGACTCCAAATGGGTTTCAGTAGAGGCCTGCAAGTCAGAAGTAGCGGGTATCGGGGGCTGCGAAAGCACCTCACTGAGTACCGGCGACTGGCAGTTTTGGACCAACGGCCCTTCTCTTTCTTTGCGCTTTTTTGGAATTCCAGTAGTCTGATGGCTAACAGACGTCATTTCTGGATAATTAAACAGAGAACCGAAATATTTAGAGGCAAAAATGTACCGACGACGGAGTGCGCGCTGATTAAACTGACAGCAAGGTACGTTGCGTTCAGGGCCTAGGCAAGGAATACAGTACAAATGAAAATCCTTATGGGGCATTTGCTTTCCACAAGTAAAGCAATTATTAACTTTTACTAACATCGGTAAGGAGCAAGAAAAAAAATTTACCCAACGGGGTACTTAGCTTTAAGTTGAAGACTTCGATTCTGAAACTCAAAAACGAAAATTTCAGGAGTCTGCCAACCGGCACTTGCGAACTTCTGCTTCAGGCACCACACGGCAAGAAAGAATGGTGTAAAGGTGTCAGTTGCATGTTTTATACCCCTGAAGACCTAACATCATGGAAGAAGGGACAGCAACCGACGCAGGACCCAAGACTTTGTTAATCAGGCCAACTGAGGGCAACCCGCCAGCAGATTACCCAAATGTAATGACTGCAACAGTGAAACATGAACATCCGTGTAATATCCATCTGGTTTTCTGGGAGCAGGAGGTAGAGAGTCAGGCACAAAGCTAGATTCCGAAAAGGCATCATCAACAATGTCCAGTACAGGGGGGATAGCTAAAGGCCTGTATTGGGGCAGGAGTAAGAAATCCCTAAGCCTCTTTTCAGAGTCAGAGTAATCCTGGCTTTCCCAGCGAAAATGCTCCCTAAGAGTATGCAAAGTTTCACCAAAAGAGAAATCCTCTGGAGGGGAAGCAAAGGGAATAGAGTCCCCTGCATCAGAATCCTCATAGATAGATGAGGGTAAATCCTGGTCATCAGAGGAAACATTTCAGAATCCTGATCAGAAGAATCATAAGCAAACCAAGTCCTAGGTCTCAGAGGGGGAAGAGTGGCTTCCCCTGATTAAAAGTAATAAGGTCTTCAGCCATTATCTGTTTTTTAGGCATAGAGGCCTGACCATGTGGTCTGGGTGTCTGTTTTCTAGGCATGGATCAAGTTTTAGGCCTTGAAGAAGATGGCATCGATTTAATATGCAAGTCAGTAGGCCTGAATACACCCTCAGACGCCGGTGCCTGCACAGCGGCTCTGGACCCACCCAAGGTAGAGACATCCGCAGGTTCCACAGTTGAAGCATCTCGTGGCATACCGGACTCTGAATAGGTTTCAGTAGAGGCCTGCAAATCTGAAGTAGCTGGTATCAGGGGCTGCGAAAGCACCTCACTGAGTACCGGCAAAGTGGTGACTAGCTTAGTCGGCAGCTTTGGACCTATGCAGTCTATCTTTGCGTTTTTTCGGAATGTCGGTAATCTGGTGGCTTACCGAAGCCATATCTGGATATTTGAACATTGTACCAAAATATTTAGAAGCATAAATACACAGACGAATAGTGCATTGTTTAAATAAACTCACAAAAGCAACAGCGAGGTACGTTGTGGTCAGGGCCTAAGCAAGGAATGCAGAACGAATGAAAATCTTTGAGGTATTTGCTTTCCACAAGAAATACAATTACTGACTTTTACTAACATCGGTTCAGAGCAAGAAAAAGTTTCCCCAACGGGGTTACTTAGCTTAGTTGAAGACTTCGGTTCTGCGAACTGCTTCTGCTACCACATGGCAAGAAAGACTGATGTAATGGCGTTGGCTGCATGCTTTATACCCCTGACTACCTGACGTCATGGAAGATAAGAAAGCAACCGAAGCAGGACCCAAGACTTTGTTAATCAGGCCAACTGAGGGCTACTGCAAGCAGATAACTCAAATGTGATGACTGCAACAGTGAAACACGAGGAACATCAGGTTGCCACTGCACACTAAAGCTAAAAACACTGCTTCAATGGGGCCCAATATACCGCGTTGCCTCAAACAGTTTAAATCAGGACTTAGCAGGCCCAAAATTTAACCACAGCTTCTTTGGATTAGCTTGTCTCGATAGAGTGGTGGACAGCAAGTCATCCCTCTGCATAAAGGGTGACCATCTAATGACCAGGGAAATAACAGACGCACAAATTTAACCAGTCTTGTATGATAGGGCATTGAAAGAATAGTAATGGACCTGACAAATGATATAAGGAACCTCCAAACACTGCATCCGACCCAAATTTGCCTTTGTCAAGGGCAGTTCTTGCCTACAGAGTCTGGTGGATTTCTTTGAGAAAGTCACTAAGGCCATGGATGAGGGTAAAACAGTACATACTGCCTACCTCAACCTGGACAAGGCATTCGACAATTCCCCACTCAGACATTATAAATAAAACAAAACTAAGCAGAAATCCCCACATCACCAGATGAATAGCCAATTGGCTCATGGACAGGACATGTGTGGTTACAGTTGGTGAACCCAGATCCAGCAAGAAGCCAGCTACTAGTGGAGAGCCACAGGGTTCAGTGTTGAAAACACTCCTTTTTGGAATATACTTCTCTAAAGTCAAGGCTAATGTGGAAGGACTCTGGATGACAAAATTTGCAGATGACTATAAGCTGGGGGAAATCATTAAATCCTCCAACAATTTAGATAATAACCCTCTGGAGGGTCTACATCAGACAAATGACTGGTGCTAGAATCATGACCTAAAACTAAATGTGAAAAAAAGCATCAGCATACCCTTTGGGAAGTCAAATGCCCCTGCACATTACAATTCCAATAACACAACCATAACAGTATACTCAGAGATAAGAGTATCTAGCTACACAAGATAGTAGACTGAACTTTGACTGTCATGTTTCAACAGTGATGAGGACATCCTATGTGGCACAATTTACAAAACAGAGGCAAGTCATCCGGATCTAAGGAAATTATAGTCCTGCTGTACTCAGCCCTTATCAGACAAATAATAGAGTACAATGTGCCATTTGTCACATACTTGACTAGGCACTTACAGCAGCTGGAGCAACTTCAGAGGTTTCTCAAAGAAAATACAGAGTATAAACAACATGTCCTACATGGACAGACAGTCCTATCCCTTTACTCAGTCTCCTAATGATTATTACGGGGTGACTTATGCCTGTGACGAACCAGCCCTGATGGAGCTGCTACACATCCACAAGTCAAACAGCATGATGGTCACCTGATCTAGGGATCTAAACTTAGTCAGTGATTCAAACAAAACAGGCTGGAAAGACAGATGTCTCAGAAATTGCCCCATCTTTGGAACAGGCTTTCTACTCACATTAAACAGAGCCCTTCCCTAGCCATCTTCAAGCACAATTTGTATCAATGGATGGAGAATCACAAATTCACACCACAGGTAGTGCCCATGTCCCTTAAGGAAAGGGCAATCTAAGAAATGTACAGCACAAATCCACACCATCATCTTGCCCCAAGGGCCATACATTGGGTGAAATCAGGTTTATATTGGCTAGGCTTGTAAGGGCTCTTAAGCCTTTAGCCTAATCTATGAACCTACAAGCATATGCTCTTGCTCTGCTTAAGACTGTCTTCATTTGTTTTGCTTAAAGCAGAGCTCTGCAGTTGAAGAAATGCACTGTTACCCCGCAGATGAGGAAGGATTAATGTCTGCAGACATGCGATTCTTGAATATGTTTGAGTCTGTGGTGTGACCAAAGACAGGTCGGGAATGGAAAGCAACTGGTTCCTAGTCAAAACCACAGGAATATTCAGGAATGCTTGGCCATCTTGAATATCCAAAAAGCACAGCCAAGGGAGGATAGATTGAAGGCAGACTATGTGAAAGGATTACAAAGATGAAGTTACTGTGGCAGCAGAATTTTACAATGCACTAGAATTTCCTTGCATTCTTCTGTACTAACAATGTATGGCTTTCAAAACAACTTCTGGTTTGTAGCAAAGCAACTACTTACTGTTTTTACAATTTCACTTTCCGCTTACCTCTTCAACATTAATGCTTGACTTTGCGCTAGTCTCCAAAAATTTTATTCCATAGTCTATTGCCAACTATATAAAAAAAAAAAAAAAAAAAAAAAGGATGCATTAATTGTACACCAATGAAAAGTCACACATTACTTAGAGGCAAATGACAGTGGCCTATGTACAATAAAAAAGTTATGTACTTACCATAGCATTCCATCTGTGTTGTCCATCTTCATTTATCCTTGACATATAGGACTTGGCTCCAAATCTCGGAACCAGCTCGGCCGTTATAACAGCTCGCGAGAACCAAACACTTTCAAGCTAAGTCCCTACCTAGAAAGCCCCACTCTAGATTATCTCAGATCAAGTTTGCAGCTATAAACAAAGACAAGAAAAAGTAGTCCTATAACAACTGAAAAAGCTATGTCCAAGGTCATACGTGGAATAAATAAATAGATCCTCCAACATGTCTAAAGGAAGGGGAAGGAGGGTGGGGTGTCAAGAATAAATGAAGATAAACACAGATGGAATGTTAACATACATAACTTCTTTATCTGATGTTGTCAATCTTCATTTATCTTTGACGTATGGGACAGTTCCCAGCTACCTTGTATCTTGAGAGGCCTTATGGAAGGATATTCCTGAGCACCACAAAACCAAAGGACACTCTTCCCCTGGAGACCAGATCCACTTTGTAATGAGTGACAAAGGTATGTGGAGTAGCCCAAGTTGCTGCTGCACATATTTCATCAATGGAAGCTTTAGAGTGGAAAACAGCAGACGTAGCTACTGCCCTTGTAGAATCTGTTCTCACTGGGGCTGGTAAGTGGAGGTTTTTCTTATTGTAGATAAAGCTTATACATTCCCTTAACCACGCAGATAAAGTGACCTTTGAAAGTGGCTTACCCATGGATGGAACTGAAAAGAAAACAAATAACTGGTCTGACTTCCTAAAGTCTTAAATTCTGTTAAGATAAATCTCGCCGTTCATTCCTTTACTGATTGATAGCATCCCTAGCACCATCAATCTCGGGTGGCTCACAGGAAAGTACAGTTGTGTACACCTACCATAAATGTAGATGTTAGTGTCTTCACTGTTGCAGTCATGACTGTAGGGTTCTCCCCTGCCGGCAGGCAGCCCTCGGTCGGCCAGAATCCCAAAGCCTGGGTCCGGCGTCGGCTGTTATCCATGCTCCCTGACGTCAGAGCACCAGGAGTACAAAGCTGACCGCCGACGCCATCTTCTCCAGTTTTTCTTGCCCCAGATTTCAGGAGTCCCAGAATGAAAAAGGTCCCATAACCTTTGCAAATACACCTCAGAAGAATGGTGAAAAAAGGAAATACACAAAAGTAAAAATAAGAGGGGACAGGAGGGAGGGAAATTAGACTGCAACAGTGAAGACACTAACATCTACATTTATGGTAGGTGTACACAACTGTACTATGTTCGTGTTTCACTGTTGCAGTCATGACTGTAGGGTAGAATCCCAAAGCTGAAAGAAAGGGAGGTGGTCAAAGAGAAAGGGGTGGCTAAAAGGCCCTGCAAGACTGCAGAGGCAAAGCCTGCCCTAGACTTAGAGTAGAGAGGTAGATTGCAGTGCTTAGAAAAAGTATGCACTGCACTCCAAGTTGCAGCTTCCAAAATGTCCTTGGTAGGAACTCCCCTGAGGAAGGCCGCAGAAGTAGCAGCAGCTCTGGTGGAATGAGTCCGTATACTCCCTGGGATTTGCTTTCCATGGTGAGAATAAAAATCTGATTCCATGAGCAATCCATTTAGAAATGGTCTGTTTTGGCTTTACCTTGGGAACTTGAAGCATAAGAAACAAACAATTGTTCTGATTTTCTGATGTCCTTGGTTCTGTCCAGGTAAAAACAGTTGTCTGTGTACATCCAAGGAATGTAAGATCCTCTCCCCTTTATTTTGAGGAGTGGGGAAAAAGGTTGGCAAGTGGATAGTTTGATTTAAAGCCACTTTGGAAACCACCTTAGGCATGAAGGTAGGATTAGTCCTCAAAGATACCCTGTCTTGATGAAAAATAATATAAGGTTCCACAGCCATAAGAGCTTGTAACTCTGAAACTCTCCTGGCAGAGGTTGAGGCTAACAGGATAGCTGTCTTCCAAGATAAAAACTTGATGTCAGAAGAGGCAGCAGGCTCAAAAGGAGGCAAGGTTAGTTTTTCCAAAACATAGTTGAGATCCCAAGCAGGAATGGGAGGAGATCTAGGAGGTCTTAAGTTCTTAGCTCCTCTGAGAAACTGTCATGAGCTGGTGGGAAAAGATGGGAGGGTCTGTATTATAATGAGCAGAAATAGCAGATGCATGTATCTTAATGGAAGAGAAAGAGAGACCCTTATGTAAGAGATCTGTCACGTAAAGTAAAATTAAAGTAATGTTAGGAAGAAGAGTATCAGAATCCTGAGCCTGCATCCAGGAACAAAATCTTTTCCATTTTCCTGCATAAGATTTTCTAGTGCTAGGACGTCTGGCTTCTAAAATGACATCTATAACCTGCTTGGGCAGTAAAGAAGAAATCAAAGGCCCCGGATTAACCAGGCCGCCAGGCTGAGAGTTCTGACATGAGTGTAGAACCTGACCCTGATGTTGGGACAGAAGGTTCGGAGACTGAGGTAAAACCCAAGGGGGCTCCAGGCATAGGTTTTTTAGAGTTGGATACCAAAACTGCCGAGGCCAATTTGGAGCCAGCAAGATCATCTTGGGCTTGTCCTTTTTTATCTTCAATAAAACCCATGGAAGAAGAGGAAGAGGCGGAAAGGCATATCCCGAGAGGTTCCTCCAACTGAATGACAGGGCGTCCACTTTCCAAGCTTCTCTGTGGAAAGTCCTGGTGCAAAAATTCTGTAGTTGATGATTGAGATGGGATGCAAAGAGGTCTATGTGAGGACATCCCCAGACTGCTGTTATCATCCTGAATATTTTGGTGTCCAGCATCCACTCGTGTGGATCCGAAAGGTTTATGCTCAGACTGTCTGCCAGGAAGTTTTGTTTCCCTGGTAGAAACAAAGCTTGAAGATCCAGATTGCAAGCTAGAGCTGTGTTCCATAGATCCATGGCTAGTCTGCAAAGGGGGTAGGAATGAGATCCCCCTTGCTTGTTTATGTACCACATAACTGTGGTGTTGTCTGTCCGTATTAGCAGTTGTCCTGGTTGTAAAAGATTCCTGAAGGCCAATAGAGCTTTCTGAACAGCTAACATTTCCATTAAATTGATATGCAGGTGCTTCTGATCCTTTGTCCAAAGGCCCTGCAAACAATTGCCCTGAAAATGGGCTCCCCAAGCATAATCCGAGGCGTCCGTGGTTAGAATCTGAGTGGCAGGAGGAAGACGGAAGGGTTTCCCTTTGTTTAGAGCACATGCCCTGGACCACCAAAGAAATTCCTTTTGAAGGCAAGGAAGGACGGAGAGATCAGTATGTCTAAACTGTGGCAATGCTGAGACCATACACTTTTTAGGTACCATTGTATTTTCCTCATGTGTAGTCTTGCATATGGTATGAGAAGGATGCAGGAGGCCATGTAACCCAAAGCCTGCAGGAATTTCCTTGCAGATAGTTGAGTTAGAGTTGCCAATGTTCTGAAAGTTGAAGCCAGCTGTAATTGTTTTTCGGATGTCAGAAATGCCATCTGGGTTGTGGTGTTTAGAAGGGCACCCAGAAAAGTTATCTGTTGTGATGGCGTCAAATTTGACTTTATGTTTACAGAGAATCCCAGGAACTTGAGGAGGTTCTGTACAAATTCTAGATGCTGGAGTAAGACATCCTTGCTGTCTGCCTGAATTAGACAATCGTCCAGATAAGGATACATTTGAATTCCCTTGAGTCTGCAGTAAGCTACTACTGGAGCCAGGCATTTGGTGAAGACCCTGGGCGCAGTAGACAATCCAAAGGGCAGCAGAGAATTGAAAGTGCCTCGATCCGGCCTTGAACCTGAGGTATTTTCTGCGATCCTGCCTGATGGGAATGTGTAAATATGCCTCCTTTAAATCCAAAGTTACCATCCATGCATCTTTGGACAGCATTGGAAGTAGCTGCTGTAGAGTAAGCATCTTGAATTTTGGAATCTCTAGAAAGGTGTTCAAGACAGACAGATCCAGAATGGGTCTCCATGAGTTTTGCTTCCTTGGGACTAGAAAGAGCCTTGAGTAAAAACCTTTTCCCATCTCTGAAAGAGGAACCAGCTCTGGCATCCATAGCCAAAAGAGATTCCACCTGGTTTAAGGCCTCCATCCATTGATGTTTTGGAAGGTCTGGCCATCCGTTTGGCCTTGGTAAGGTATGAAAATGGAATTTGTAACCTCTTAAAACCACATCCAAAACCCACTTGTCTTGGGTTATTTGAGTCCAATTTTGATAGAGAGTCTTCCTCCGAGTGGGGCTTCCAGGCAAAAAGTTCCTGTAGCCCAGAGGGAGTCATTGAGTTGGTTTCCTTTGAGATTGTGACCTGTCCTCTCCTCCCCTAGGGGTGGAAGCAGTCCACTGTCTTGGTCTATAAGCAGCTTGTGTTTGAGGCCTTACTCTGGAGCGTCTATATCTACCCCTCTGAGGCCTGTCTGAAATGGGAAAGGACCAATTTTTTGAAGGCCAATTCCTGCTAAATCTAGGTGGCTGTACTTGTAAGAAATCTTTAACTGTTTGCATGGATTTCGCCTTATCCTCCATCTTTTTAATCACCTCTTCAGCTTTTGATCCAAACAAATTATGCTGAACAGGAGCATCCAATAATTTAGCCTTTACTTGTTCAGGTAAATTTTGTTCCTTTAGCCATGAATGCCTTCTAATGACTGTTCCACAGGCCACAGCCCTACAAGAAGCCTCCAAGGCATCAAATCCACAGTGTAAACCATGCTTCCCAACCTGTTCAGTGGCATGCAATAAGTCATGTAATTCCTTATCTGCACAGGCAGAAATGGAAGTAAGCTTTTGTTTTAAGACAGACAAGAGAAATTGCTGGTATTTAAACATATGAAACTGACAGTTTAAAGCCCTAATGGACAAAGTAGCAGAAGTGTACACCTTTTTGCCCCATCTTTCTAAGGATCGAGAATCCTTTTCAGTAGGAATGGGATTTTTGGCAGAAGCGGCCTTAACTCCCTTAGGACCCTGAGAAATTGTTTCAGGGTCAGCAGAAGGGTTCTTGTATAAAAACTGATGGGAATCAGGAACCCTGTAATATCTATCAGGCTTAACAGGAGCAGGAGGAAAAGAGTCAGGGGTTAAGTTAGCCTCCGAAAAGGCATCATCCACAATATCAAAAACAGGAGGAATAGCCAGGGGTCTATGTTGGGGAAGAAGAAGAAAATCCCTCAGTCTTTTCTTGGATTCTGAATACTCCTGTCCTTCCCAGTGGAAATGTTCCCTCATTTCATGCAAAGTTTCCCCAAAAGAGAAATCCTCAGGGGGAGAAGCTGAAGGAATGGATTCTTCAGCATCAGAATCCTCATAAGGAGGGATAGAATATTCCTGATCAGAAGAAGAAACTGAGGAAACAGAAGCCTGATCAGAGGAATCATAATAAACATCCTGCCTTGGCCTTTTGTCTGGAGGGGGATGAGAGCCCCTAATCATAGTAAGTAAATCCTCCGCCATCTTAAGTAACTGCTTCTGTGACTTTGGAGCCGGTTCAGAAGAGGCCTGTGTTGAAGTCTGATTTAGAAGGAGTCTTTGCCTTTGTCTTTGGCTTTGCCTTTACTAGTAGCAGAGTAGGCCTGAAAACCCCTTCGGAAGCCGGTACCTGCACAGCGGCTCTGGACCCATCCGAAGGTCCAGCACCAGAAATATTTAAAGGCATGGTTGGCTCATGAGAGTCCGTTTCGGCCGTTGGTTCTGAAATGGCCGACTACAGGGGCTGCAAAAGCGCCTCACTGACGGCCGAACCTGAAGCTGGCTCCGCTTCTGCGCTATCATCAGATTTGGACCTCTGAGGCCTGTCTTTATCCTTGCGACGTTTGTGAACTCCGGTAGCCGGGACCATATCCGAAGACATTTTGTAGTTAAAGCGCCTACCGAAGTAATGAAAAGCAAAATTGTACCTTTGCTTAATTGTACGTTGATTGAATCTAGCACAAAACCGACAACTAGCTACGTCGTGGTCAGGGCCTAAGCAAGGAATACAGTAAGAATGGAAATCCTTATGAGGTACTTGCTTCCCACATGAAATGCAATTATTAACTTTTTCTGACATCGGAGTGGATCGGAGTGGAGCAAGAAAAAAAGTTTCCCCAACGGGGTACTTCGCTTTGAGTGGAGAAGAAAGTCTTCTGACCGAAGAATATCAGAAAAATTCGTCAGGAGTCAGCCGACCGGCACTTGCGAACTGCTATCACCGCACGGCAAGAAAGACTGGAGAAGAAGCAGTCGGCTGTCAGCTTTGTACTCCTGGTGCTCTGACGTCAGGGAGCATGGATGAACAGCAGACGCCGGACCCAGACTTTGGGATTCTGGCCGACCGAGGGCTGCCTGCCGGCAGGGGAGAACCCTACAGTCATGACTGTAGCAGTGAAGCACGATGAACATCAACATTCTTCAGAGCTGTAAACCCAAAAGAAGCCCTGTCCCTGGAAGCCTTATCAAATTAGTAAAGAGTGATAAAAGTATGAGGTTTAGACCAAGTGGCTGCTGCACAAATGTTATCAAGGGGCAACTTGGCTTGGAACTCAGAGGATGTAGAAACTGCTCTGGTTGAGTGAGCTTTAATCTTGTGTTGCAAAGGCATATTAGTAGCTGAACAGACAAAGGTGATACAATCAGATAATCATTTAGACAGAACTGTTTTAGCCACTCATCTACCTTTTCTGGCTTCAGAGAATGAAACAAGGAGCTGGTCTGATTTCCAGATATCTTTTGTTTTATCCAAATAAAATCTGAGCAGTCTGTGAACATCAAGTTTGTGCAGCACATACTCCAACTTATTGGAATGTTTAGGGAAGAAAACTGGTAACTCAATGACTTGGTTGATATCTGAAGAAACTTTGGGCAAAAAAGAGGGGTATGTCCTAAGAGAAACTGTCAGCATGAAAAATCAAATAAGGAGGGCTTCTCGATAAAGCTTGAAGGTTCTGACACTCTGCGGGCAGAAGTAATAGCTACCAGAAAAATGCTTTTCCATGACAATATTTGAGGTCACAAGATAATGCTGGGTCAAATGGGGAAAGGATTATATGAGACTGCACAAAATTTAGATTCTATGGACAAAGGGAGTTTTCACTGGAGGTCTCATATGAAATGTTCCCTTGAGAAAGGCCTTTAATAACTTGCGGGACATTATATTTAGCCCGTCAATTCCGAGATGAAAGTTAGATATGGCAGCCAACTGAACCCGAACTACTGCTGCTGCTCCTTTATTAAAGATCATGGTCAATAATTCTAGTATGGATGTCAAGGGGGCTTTGTAAGGATCTATGTTCTGCTTAGAAGCCCATATGGAAAATCTCTTCCACTTATTAACATATAATCTTCTAGTGGACGGGCTTATGAAAAGACAAAAGGATCTGTTTTGTCTCATTGGAGAAGTTATGAAGCCTGGCTATGAGGGGAACTGAAGCAGCCAAGCTGTCAGCTTCAGTGACTGCAGAGAGGGATGGAGGTCCCCCAACAGATGTCAGGTCTGGAACTGGGTCCAGAATCCAGGGTTCCTCCAAGAGATGAAGGAATGGAAACCAAATCTGCCAAGGCCAATGAGGGGCTATAAGAATGATGATCCTTCCCAGGGATTTGGCTTTCGGTAGAACTCTGGGTTATCAATGGGATTGGTGGAAATGCATTAGAAGAGACCCGGGGGGCCAATCGTGTACGTGTGGGTCTCTCGGGGCTTCTGAGGAGGAATCAGGGCAAAATAGCATCTGCATTTCGTGCTGATGTGGCTGGCAAAAACGTTGCAGCAAGGCTGGTGCCATTTGCGGAAAATCCTGTCCGCTAGCTATTTCTTGAGGGACCACTCATGCGTCAACACGATTGCCCTGCTTAATCTATCACGTTGGATCTCCCCAGGATGTGCGTTGCCAACAGAAAGCGCTGGGAGGAAACAGCCCATTGCCAAACTCTGAGGGCTTCTCGGCAAAGGAGGGAAGACTTGGTTCCACCCTGCTTGTTCAAGTACCAGACTACTGATATACTGTCCGTCTGAAATGCAATCGTTCCTAGGGGAAGAGCATCCTGGAAGTACTGCTGTCATCTCAAGAACATTGATATGCAAATGTGACTTGATCTGCCCATGAGCCACGGGCAGTCTTCCCCTGAAAATGCCCCCCCCCCCCCCCACAATCAGGGAAGCATCCATGGTCACAGTGGCTACTGGAGGGGGTAGAACAAAGGGACATCCTAAAGTGACGTCAACCACCAATGGAGATATTTCTCGCAAGAGCTCGTAATCAAAATCGTGTGATCCATTGGAAGCTGCTGGTAAGACCATTGAGTGAACAGCCATTGAAGAACCCGCATATGCATTCTTGCTGAAGGTATGACTAGGATTGCTGCAGCCATCAAACAATACTTTCAGGACTTCTGAAGCTTGTGCTCAGTCTTTCTATACCCATGTGCTGACAAAGGAGGAAGATTCTTTCAATTGGTAGTCTTAGCATGGAGGTTGAAGTGTCTAGCTCTGCCCCCATAAAAATGATATGCTGCGATGGCGACAAAGCAGACATCTTTTGAGTTGACTAATGCCTAAATGATTGCAGAGTGACAGTGTACTCCTTTGCCTGAATCTGCCTGGTGGTGGCGGCAAGGAGCCAATAGTCTCGGTACGGAAACACCTGGAATCCTAGACGCTTCAGGTGAGCCGTGACCACTGCCATGCATTTGGTGAACACTCGAGCTATAGTGAGACGAAAGGGCAGGGCTCAAAAATAATGATTGGCTCCAAGCCGGTAAGGCAGGTGATCTCTAGATGGCCTGGCCATTTTTGTGTGTTAGTACGCAACTTTGAGACCTATCGAGCACATCCAATTGTCTTTCCCTAAGAAGGGAAATAGACTGGAGCGTGACCATCTGGAACTTCTTTCTTCACATACTGGTTGAGCCTGCTGAGGTCCAAAATGGGTCTTCCAGTCCCCAGGTCTGTTTCCTGTAACTGGGGGTT